>NW_027121928.1:0-6676 GCF_030686945.1 Centruroides vittatus
ACCTCTTAACAGTGAAGGACGAGAATAGTCGTCCAAGGCGATCGAGTGGCAGTGGTGAAGGACGACTATAGTCGTTAAAAAATTCTTATAAAATACCTGGACCATTTCGTGAAGTCGTAGAATTTTCACGAGTAGTTGGGTTCTCCAACTTTGTTTTGGAATATCCTTTAGTTCTCGAGAAATTACAATAAAAGAGAGAAAATTAAAATAAATATGAAATTTTAGACGGCCATCTATCGACATAAATCGAATTTAAATCTCCCGCCGTCATCTGATTGGTTAAAAAAATTAATATTCCTAATTGGCTCGCGTCAGAAAAAAGTAGGTGTGACTTCTGTAGATGACGCTATCGCGAGAGCACCGATACAACCGAAAATGTAAACAGCCTATGTCATTAGTCTAACGGTCCTTGTCTGACCTACTTTTCGTAAAGTCAACATTAGAGTAAGCCGTAGTAAGACATAGTAGTTTATAGTAAAACGGTCTTCTCTAATATTCATAGTACTTTGTAAAGCTTGGATTTCAATTTAATAAGTATTATTTAGTTCAGAAACATTATAAATACATCATTAAGTAAGAGAATAACAAAAAACTTTATTTTTTAGTATAATACAATTTACAAAATCGAAAGTTCGTATATCGTAATATTATAAAAAACTACATCGAAACATACAAAGTCAACTAATTTACTTAAATTCAGTTCATTATACAACTGTAGATACTCTTGCCTTCCTCAGTTTCCTCAAAACAAAATTCGAAAACTTCAATTAATTCTATAAATATTTAAGCGCCATTACTATTCGAATTAACTGTAATTACAAATATAACTGAAAAATATTTTCGACATAAACCCTAGGCAATAATTATCAAAACAAAATTCTTCAAGTATAAATTTTTCTGATCGAGTAATATGTAATAATAGTTTTATCTATTACTCTTGCCATATTCAACTTTCTATGTTCACATCCATTTAGTTTCATCTAATTACACTTTAAATGTAAAAAAATCTACCAACAAATAAGTTTTCTAATAAAGATACTACTTGCTAATTAAAGTTTGTATTCTTCTTTGACGTAGTTCTACGTTTTAGCACTAAATTGGTAGACATGTCTAAATAACACGCTTATAAACACTAAATGCCATAAATGTTTCGAAATTAGAACTAGATAATTATATGCACAAATAAATTTACATGCCTTCATTTACATCCAAACAAAGATCAGTTCTCCCAAATTGTCGAAAAATAAATTATTTTCAACTTTTCTTTCTGAATTTAGAAGTAATTCACAGTAAACTTTATGCCTTAAAATATCCATTGCAATCAACGCAAAATGTATGAATCCACGTAATAAAAAATTATCGCAGTGAACTTCGAAAAAACGAGAAACACAGAATTATTAAACCGCACTTTACGAAATCTGGCGCGAACTGTCGTATACAATAAACAAAACGAAAATGCTCTTGTCCAATGTCATCAGGTGACAAAAAGTTTCTAAATAAACGCTAAAAGTTTTAAAGAATTCTTTCACAAAAACCGATGAATTTAATTAATACACAATAACTAAATCTGTTTAATAAAGGTTAATAATTTTCCATTATAATTATGCAAATTAGATATAAAAAAGATCATCGCGCAAATTCTCCCGCGAACCATGGATGACTCTTACGTCATCTGGATTGAAGTTTCCTGCAAAATACTGAAAATTTTTATATAATTATTTTACTAATCCAGCCAAATTTAAATAATATAAAATGTCTAGATCTGTTTAATAAAGATTAGTAATGTACTATCATTAATATGCAAATTAGATATGACAAAGATCACTGTGGAAAAATTCCCGCCAAGATAAAAATAGCTTTCGGTCACGTGATCACCAAGAAATACGCCTTAAATTTAATGTTTGTGTACAAATTAATACATTTTAACTAATGTCATCGTTTAAAATTTAATGTTTCTGTAAAAATTAGTAAATTGTAACAAATTTCATCAAAGACAACAGAATAATTTTCAGCTTATAAAAACTCTACAATAAATGATTATTTCTTCGAAAGACGTCGATATGCACGAATAAATAATAAATATACAATAATGCTTTTATCCATTTTAAGTGGATATTGTAAACATTAAGCTATTTAATTTGTTTGGCTTTTATAATTTAGTTTCCGAATATTTTACTGTGAAATTCCATTTAGTAAACAGAAACAAAGACAAGCTATTAGTTATAAACAGGACAATAGAATAATTTTTACGTAAATTGAGTGAAAATACAGAAAAAAACGAATTATATCAAAGATGGGGACAAACAAGCTTACATCCCCAGAACAGAGCTTATAATTCGTTGTTATTTTCAGCCTGTTTCTACTTCGACTGTTTTTTGTTGGTAAAAAGTTAATGTTTTAAGATGTTCTTAGTGAAGAAACATAAAAGTATCGAAATATAATATTCACACACACAAAAATATTCATGTATGTCGACATTAGAAATTTGAAATCAATTATAGAATGTCCTGGATAGAGATATCGTGTGATTGTCTGTTTCTTCTGTCTTATTTTGTTTTTCTACGTGAAAATAAGATATCTTTTATAACTATTGATAATATAAACATTTTGTTTCTTTATATATTACTTCAATTACAGCTGCAAACTTTAACACATGGAGCATGTGAGAAAGTATTATTGTATAGATTATTACATTTTTATGAATACACCTGAGACTCGTGACAATATAGGCCTATATTAACCTACTTTAAGTGTCAATATTTTATTTAGAATCATTTTAAACGTTATTATTACATCAAATTATGAAATGGAATGTTCCAAGTATAGGAGTAAGAGGGAGGGGAAAGAAGCCATGCGTGGGGAAAAAATGAGTTTTTATCTAAATTATAATAAAATTTACTTATATTTACGAGAAATATCGATAATTTTCTTCTGGAGAAATGTATCTTGATAAAATTAATTATCTATATGAATGAAACTTTCAATAATACATTAGTTACAATGACTGACGTTCCTTTCTTACCCTTTCTGTAGTATGTCTTGTGTATTAACATAGTTTCCTAGATTATAGCATAATAATGTGTATAAAAACGGAAAATTCTGTTAATTTGTAAACGCAGATAACTATCACATAACAAGCATACTGTAACCTCTGTATATTTAAAGTCAGTTATTCGCGATTGAATGTTTCTAAATAAGCCTGTTTAATCCGTAATTTATTTGACAGAAAGAAATTGTTTATGACCCGTATTTCATATACCTAATATTTTTCTCGTGATATTATTTCTAATATCAGAAAAAAATATACATTAATAATATGGACATACATCAATATTTTTAATTCTGAATATTATATTTCGATACTTTTATCTTTCTTCACTAAGAACAAAGTACTTCTATTTTGAAAAAATAAGTTTTTACCAACAGAAAACAGTCAAAGTAGGAACAGGCTGAAATTGACAACGAATTATAATCTCTGTTCTGGGGATGTAAGCTTGTTTGTCCCCATCTTTGATATAATTCGTTTTTTTCTGTATTTTCACTCAATTTACGTAAAAATTATTCTATTGTCCTGTTTATAACTAATAGCTTGTCTTTGTTTCTGTTTACTAAATGGAATTTCACAGTAAAATATTCGGAAACTAAATTATAAAAGCCAAACAAATTAAATAGCTTAATGTTTACAATATCCACTTAAAATGGATAAAAGCATTATTGTATATTTATTATTTATTCGTGCATATCGACGTCTTTCGAAGAAATAATCATTTATTGTAGAGTTTTTATAAGCTGAAAATTATTCTGTTGTCTTTGATGAAATTTGTTACAATTTACTAATTTTTACAGAAACATTAAATTTTAAACGATGACATTAGTTAAAATGTATTAATTTGTACACAAACATTAAATTTAAGGCGTATTTCTTGGTGATCACGTGACCGAAAGCTATTTTTATCTTGGCGGGAATTTTTCCACAGTGATCTTTGTCATATCTAATTTGCATATTAGTGATAGTACATTACTAATCTTTATTAAACAGATCTAGACATTTTATATTATTTAAATTTGGCTGGATTAGTAAAATAATTATATAAAAATTTTCAGTATTTTGCAGGAAACTTCAATCCAGATGACGTAAGAGTCATCCATGGTTCGCGGGAGAATTTGCGCGATGATCTTTTTTATATCTAATTTGCATAATTATAATGGAAAATTATTAACCTTTATTAAGCAGATTTAGTTATTGTGTATTAATTAAATTCATCGGTTTTTGTGAAAGAATTCTTTAAAACTTTTAGCGTTTATTTAGAAACTTTTTGTCACGTGATGACATTGGACAAGAGCATTTTCGTTTTGTTTATTGTATACGACAGTTCGCGCCAGATTTCGTAAAGTGCGGTTTAATAATTCTGTGTTTCTCGTTTTTTCGAAGTTCACTGCGATAATTTTTTATTACGTGGATTCATACATTTTGCGTTGATTGCAATGGATATTTTAAGGCATAAAGTTTACTGTGAATTACTTCTAAATTCAGAAAGAAAAGTTGAAAATAATTTATTTTTCGACAATTTGGGATAACTGACCTTTGGATATAACATATGGATATAAATGAAGGTATGTATTATTGAGTTACTAATTTATTTGCGTTTATGTGTATTGTTGTACTGTAACTTAGTTTGTTTTACTATGTTCGAGAAAGTAGGTCACACATTGGATTTCTGAGATAAAACTGTCAGCTTTTTCAGAGTGAAGCGAACCCACTCAGTGAAGTGTTTTAGGGAAGTTATGCTTTCATTTCTGATGCATGCCAATGATGAAAATTGTTTTTAAAATTAAATATCGGTCAATGACGATAACATCTTATATATAAAATTCTCGTGTCACAATGTTAGTTACCGTACTCCTCCGAAACGGCTTTACCGATTTTTACCAAATTTGATATGCATATTCAGTAGGTCTGAGAATCGGCTACTATCTATTTTTCATACCCCTACACCATCTCCCCCCTTTCAAAAATATATTTATATATAAATTAAGGCTTTTATGTCCAACAGATGGCGCTACCTTCCGACGAACTAAGTTTGCTTTTCTGTCAGGCATTATGCTTTTCTGTGAGAATGGACTGAAGCAGATCATTTTCTATCTATCTATATAAATAATATATAACGTTCGTTTGTTCTTTTCTATGTTGTTTATATTAGTTTTAGTTTACGTTGTTTAGCATCGCGCGTGAGTTCTTTTGTATTTTATTTAAATTTGAAATTGGTTATTCGGAACAGTATTCGAATGTTGTTAGCCTGACGATGGCCATGGAATGGGCCGAAAACGTTTGTTTATGATTAAAGTTAAAGGTTCTCAGCATCAAGGTGTTGTTGTCTTACAGTGTAATAGAGTCTGAGTGAGGTTAGGAGAATAACTATTAATTATTCCTATTTTATTAAAATTATTACTTAATATAAATATTAATATAAATAAAATATAACGTTCGTTTGTTCCTACCGATTCCTTTGAAATTTTGACACAACGTTGCATTCGAATACGCACGTGTTTTTATATAATATACATGTCGAAATTCCCCCCAGTGGGGGGAGATGGACGGGATTAAGGCTTACCGTGAAGAACTCGGCTTCTATTATACTATTTTACATGCGTTTTTTGCGTTTTTAATTGCGTTTTAATAGGTTACGTCAACAGAATATACACTAAAAAGGGATTTTTCGATATTCCCCAGCGGGAAAAGTGACGGGATTAAGGCTTACTGTGAAGAACTCGGCTTTTATTATACTATTTTAGATGCGTTTTTGATTGCGTTTTAATAGGGTACGTCAAGAGAATTTACACTAAGAAGGGATTTTTTGAAATTCCCCCACGGGGGAAGTGTTATACATTTATAATAGATACATTTTGAGCCACAACAACGTGTGGCCGGGTCAGCTAGTATGTTATAAATGTGAAGATGAATATAAAAATATTTCTACATTTTTTTATTGTTTTGTTGTTTCTTAAAGATTAATTTATTTAAATTTATTATATGTCAAGTAAGTTTATTTACAAAATGCTAATATTTTAATTCGCTTTAATATTTCGGCGTAAATTTGAACAAGGAATTTTAAAATTTTAAATAAACGATATACTGAAATTTTCTTTTATTTACAATGATTACGTCACTTCTACAGAAAGTAGAACACGAGACGACCTTCACCCACATTTCAGTCTGGGGGGAAAGGCCGCCAGTTGTAGTCATAACAACCTTTACGTCTTCTATTGTTGTGGATGAAATTCGTTAACTGTCAATTACATTTTCTTGAATTTGATTCGCAGGTTGGAAAAAATCGTCATTACTTAAATGCCTAAAACTTTAAAAAATTTTATAAAATTGAAAATAAATTCAAAAGTTTTGAAAAAATCGTATCGGATAAAAAATCAAAAAAGAATTTAATATAAATTTGAAAAAAAAAATTTTAGCAAACAAATACCGCTAAAAAAATTCATATATAAAAAAATTATGTGACAATAAAGAACGATTTTTTCTTTACAAGACGTAACTGTTTAAAATTTTTTTTCCTAAACGGAAACGAGAAAAACGCGTGGGAAAATTCTTAAAAAATTTCCCACGCTTTTACTCCACAACTACTGGTAGCGCCACGTCTGATTGTTCCACTGTTAAGAGGTTAAG
>NW_027121929.1:0-12131 GCF_030686945.1 Centruroides vittatus
CATGTTGGATAATGGGTTCAGGGCTAAGCAGAACCAGAGAGGACTCAAGGAATCTCCTTGAAAAATTCCTCGCCTAATAAAAATTTGGTTTGTTTGTATGGAAGTGTTACTAACCCTGAGATGTAGTGTTGTTCTCCAGTGCTGCATAGTGTTTTGAAAGAATGCAATGAGTGATGGATGTATTTTGTACATGTGTAGAATATGTAGCAGCCAACTGTGTGGAAACACTGTCGAATGCTTTTCTGTAGTCTATATATGCCATGTGTATGTTTCTGTGTTGTCTGTGTGCTTGCCGTAGAATGACTGAATCTATGAGTAACTGTTCTTTGCATCCCCTGTGGTTTCTACGACAACCTTTTTTGTTGTTCCGTTAGAATGTCGTGTTCTTCAACATGTTTGTATATTTTGTTTGCAATACAGGATGTCAATAATTTGTAGAGTGTTGGAAGACATGTAATTGGTCTGTATTGTGTGGGGTCTGTGGTATTGTTGTTTTTAGGTTTCATGTAGGTGATGCCCTGAGTAAGAAAATTTGGCATGTCTTGTGGATTGATGATGATGTGTGTTAGATGTTTAGCTAGTTCCTGGTGCAGTGATGTAAACTTTTTGTACCAGAAATTGTGAATGTTGTCTACACCAGGTGTCTTCCAGTTGTGTGTTCTGTTAACAGTGTATTGGAAATCATGTATGTTTATTTCAACACAGGGCATAGTTGGTATGTTGTGCAAGTTTCTGTTCTCCTCCTCGATCCAGCCTGCATCAGCATTGTGCGTGACAGCACTGGACCAAAGAGAAGACCAATATGTTGTGAGTTTTTCTTCTGTTGGTGTGCCACTGTGCTGTGTATCAGTGTTTGCTTTGTTATTAATTTGTCTGTAAAAGAGTTTTTCATTGTTTGTAAATAATTTATTTTGTTGTTTTCGTAGTGTACATGTTTTGTATCGTTTGAGTCTACGTGCTTTGGCAGCAAGTTTTTGTTTTAGTGTATCAATGTATTCTGTAATGCATGTGTTGTGATGTTCATGTTTTGTGTGTGTTTTTATTTTCTTGAAAATGTTTTTGAGCTGTTTCCTTAATTTGGGTGTTATGTTGTTTTTAGTGTATTGTGTTAGCCTGCCTAATTGCTGTCTAATGTCATTTATTTGTGTTTCTATTCTTCTCTGCCAGGCAGGCTTGTGATAGAATTGTGTTTTCTGTGTATTTGTCTGTGATTGTACTTTCAGTCCATGGTGTGTCACTACTGTGACTGCCCCAGCATAAACTAATGTATGAATGTCTGCGAGTGTAGAAATTGAATGAATGTAGTGTGGTAGTAAGTGAGTGTTTACATAATTTAGTGTTTTTCCTACTTCCTTTGACGTGTTGATTTTTGGTATTCGTGGTCGTTGTGTGGGATCTGTACCTGTATATTTAGTGAGTGTTTCCTGAAATATAAGTGAGAGCGTATTAACTAAATCCAAGTCTATGTTATCAGTGATGGATGAGGAAGTGTCTGTAGTATCATTAGTGGTAATTGTTGTATGTGTGTTATTATCAATGCTCGTTGCTGGATTATCCTGACAGGTTACATGATCTTCATTAATGTTAGATGTTTCTGTCTGTTGATGTATTTGATCAGCAACCTGTTGTTTGATAAGTTCAAGTGTTGTTTGTGGAATAAGGTTGTTGTGTATAATTGTTCTTTTTTGATCAACAACCCTTTGTTCGGTGACAGTGAGGTGAGGATACTGTTGTGTGAATCTATGGTGTAGTTGTTGTCTGTATGCTGTCATGTTTGTTTCGAGTTTTGTGATGGTGTAATAAGTACGGATGATAAACTCGTTCATTTCTACTGTCCATTTCATCCGTTGGCGTGGTTTTCCAGCCTTTGTGGTCTGTGGATGCATTGCCACAGAAACACCAAGGCTGGGTTGGTTCCTCACATCTGTTGAGGGCATTGCAGTAGCCATGCTTGGGCCGGTGCTGCTTTCGCCACCGGTAACCAAGGGAGACTGTGACCTATTTTTCGAACGTGAGCCTCTGCCTAACCCACGAACGCGGACCTTGTTAACCCGGGCGACGTCCGAGCAGGTATCACACTTTGATCTAGTTATTACCATGATGAATATCTCCACAGAATGTGGGCGTGGTCACTCTTAGCTTCATTTCTCCCCATAGACCTTACTGGCATGGGTGTCCCTACCAGGAGCTTATGCTCCAGCCTGCATTGCCCTATGGATCAGTAAAATTACTGGGCTCTCCCACCACGACCAGGTGGTGACCACGGGAGAGTTATTATTATTATTATTATTATTATTATTATTATAAAACTTTTATCTCTAGTTTTAGTGTAACAGATAAACTTTTTTCAAAAAATAAAAGGGTTAAAAATTATATTTGCTTAAAATATAATTATTATTACAACTATCAGATTCTTATAATTTAATCTTCAAAGCAACAATAACTATATTTTAAAAAAGAAATGGCAAAAGTAATAAAATTACTGGGGTGTTATTTTGTAAAACCTGAAAATAAGTTTTTTATTTTTTAAATATTAAAGACAAAGGTTAAATGATAATAATGTGTGATTTCTAATTCAGAAGTTTTAGCTTATTGTAATTAATAAAAATTATTAAAAACATTAAATTTTGAAAAAAAAAGCTAAAAATGACTTTCATGTGATTATATTTTCAAGATAGCAAAGTCAAATAAAATATCATAAATAAATATATCAAATTAATAAAAAAAATGTTTCACGAAAAATATTATAAATACATACCGTATTTCTATACATTTTCATGTTATCTAATCGATTACAGCGATTTTCCACCTGTCTGCTCACTATATTCTTACTTCCTTTTGTGGATTCTAAACAGTTTTGTAAAAAATTTTGTATGATAAATAAACTTATATTAATAAAATATTTATTTATATCAATAAAATATGTTTAAAGTTTATCAAATAAACTTTTTAAAAACTATTAAACATTACCTGGCTTAAATTCTTTTACATAATTGCTAGGAAACCATCCTGTTACACCACTCAAAGTTCCTTCCCACCATCCGCCATCTAATGCTTGAGTTACAGTAATTATATCTCCTTTCTTAAAACAAAGCTAAAAAATAAATAAATTATTTTAAAAGTTTAAAATGAAAAAAATTGGTTATAAAATAACAATACATTACTTATAAAAATATAGGAGGAGGAAAAGTGTAATACATTTTCCTTTTAAATACTCAATATGAATTCTTAAAATTGAAAATAATAAAAATTTATTATACATTTATGAATCCTATATTTATAAAAAAAAAATTATCTTATAAAAAAACACAAATAACTATCATAATTTATGAATAAATTATATCATCCTAAATAAATGTTTATTTAAAATATGTCATAAATATTATAACTATTAGCTAATGATCAGATAATTCTTTAATAAAATAAATTTGTAATGCATCTCAATATATTATCTCCAAACTCTTACTGCATCTTATTTGCACTGTCCCTTTCTCTCAGCTACTTACAAATGCTATAGTGTAAACAAAAAAATATTCTTTTTTTATAACTGCTTTTCTTTATTCATTTCATCAATAAACCTTTTATATTATTGTTTTTGAATAATTTAATTTATTATCTCAATAAAAAAATTCTTCTTTGTTGCAATAAATTTTTATATTGATTTAAAATTCTGAATATTGTTTTTTTTATATATATATATTAACTAATATTCAAAATAAGATATCATTAATGTAATATGACAAAAAAATTGTAATAATTAAAATGAAAATGTACGCGATGTATTTGTGAAATAATATGTGTAAATTAAAAAATCAAAAAGTATTGTTATGAAAAAAACAAAAAAAAAACAACATAAATGTAAACCCCTTGTAACAGGGAAAATAATTCCCAATGGATAATAATAAATGATGATGATGATGATATTGTTTTTATATAATCAATAAAATTGTTAGTTAAAAGAAAATTAAAAATAAGAAATATAATTCATAATTTTAATAAAGAGTAGGAATTTTTCTAAAGTTTTTATTAAAAAAACTGCAGAATAATCTTTCATACCAGTATATTATTTTTATAAAGTGACTACTGCATGAGCCTGACATTGATCAAACTTTTGAGGGGGTAAGAATTGGTGAGGTTAGGTTAGGAGAGGGTGATAAAAACAATAATGTTAGTAACTAAAATGTACATTTATTGACCATATTTACAATAATGAAACAGCAAAAAACAAAAAAGTTGGTTGGGGTGAAGACCCCCACAGTATTTTTCTAGGGTGTCAAAGACTATTCATGCCAAATTTGGTGCAGATTTGTTGAATGATATAGAAGCCTTTATCTTGTATACAAACAAGAATTTGTATTCCTACTTTTATATATATATAAATAATATTAACTAATTCTATTAATTTTATACAATCTAATGTAACTGGAACATCAATAACTGAAAACTTCTGCTGTCATCATTATTTCTGCATTTATTAATTTTCCAATAGAAAATATACTGATCTAATTTAAATATTAGTTGGAGATGTGCCAAAGTGTAACTGACTTCTCCATATAACATGGTTTCAATATTTTTATTTTAAAATATGTTTACAAAAACTATACATTTACAATGAAAATAAAATCATTACTAATCTATCATTATTTTAAAAAAATAAAAATTACTAGCAATACTTAAATAATGGAATTCAATTACTATAGACATGATCTACATTCCTCAAAAGTGAAATTGTAATACCAGGAGGGGATATGCATAGCCACATGCACATTGCAGAACCATTAAAGGTGACCCTCATGGTACTCACCTTTTGCCCAACATGGAAGACAACTATGTGCATCAACAAACCAAGGTCTCACAGCTCCAGGATATGCTCTCATTCCCCAGCTATTAACTGGTGGTATTCATCTCACTGTTGTCTCTGAGGCATTTTCTAGACTTCTTTGAAAGTTTGGCTGTCACAAACCATCACTGATAGCATTTACAGCCTGAGCCAGCTGTTGGACTTTAAAGCCTGAAACTGGGTACCACATTATCCAAATATGTACACAAACTTAATCATTTACATATCTCTGTCACACACACCGATCCAGCAATGTGCATGTGGCTTTGCACATTCCTTCATGATGTTGCAATTTCACTTTTGATGAATGTGTTTACAGTCCTGTCACAGGTCAACCAACTATTCACCTCAAGTATTATATTAATAAGCCTTATACACTGTATAAATAATATTGATATTTTATGACTTATATAAGTACTTTATATATCAGGGGTGGGCAAGCAAGAGTTCAGTGGGAGCCAAAATGTAGGTTTTACAAAATGCATGGGAGCTGCAGTTCTGTACCGTCGTGGCGGATAGTATGGTAAGGCGCGCGATTTTATTATATAATATAAATATAAAATATAAAACAAATATTGAATTTTTTTAATAAACATATTTTCACAAAATTACAAAAATAAAGTTGTAAAAATAATAATAAAAAACAGAAATTAACACTTTCAGCAAGAGCCGCATGTAACTCTAAAAGAACCGCATGCGGCTCTCGGAGCCACATTTGCCCATGTCTGTTATATATATTTATGTAGTCATAATAAGAGAGCCCTGCAAACATTGAGTTAATCCATGCTCAAATGATTGGTGGATACCATTTGTTTATTTTATTTTATATCATCAGCCTTTTTCAATATTTCTCCAGCCTGTTTAATCAATATCCCTTCTTTTCCACACTTCTAGCAATATATATATAATATTTACAGCAACATTTCTCTACATTTTATAACAATATCTCAATATAACAATATAATATATACTATAATATACAGTAAAGACTCGTAAATCGGAACCCCGGTAATCGGAATCGCTGGTAATCAGCACGATTTTCAGTCGGACTGTGTCGTGCTGAATCGAACGTTTTTGATACTAAATTTACTTCTAAAGTATAATTTTCATGTTTTTATATTCTTCAATATATTTATTTTGTTTGTACAAAATGCAGAAATAATTTTTTCTCCATTGCGTGTCGCTTCGTGTTGAAGCTTCGTCGATTTTAAGCCTAACGAAAATTTTTATAATAATAATCGAGGCTATCATATCGTTAAAAATTATTTCTGCATTTTGTACAAACAAAATAAATATATTGAAGAATATAAAAACATGAAAATTATACTTTAGAAGTAAATTTAGTATCAAAAACGTTCGATTCAGCACGACACAGTCCGACTGAAAATCGTGCTGATTACCAGCGATTCCGATTACCGGGGTTCCGATTTACGAGTCTTTACTGTATATTATAGTATATATTATATTGTTATATTGAGATATTGTTATAAAATGTAGAGAAATGTTGCTGTAAATATTATATATATATTGCTAGAAGTGTGGAAAAGAAGGGATATTGATTAAACAGGCTGGAGAAATATTGAAAAAGGCTGATGATATAAAATAAAATAAACAAATGGTATCCACCAATCATTTGAGCATGGATTAACTCAATGTTTGCAGGGCTCTCTTATTATGACTACATAAATATATATAACAGACATGGGCAAATGTGGCTCCGAGAGCCGCATGCGGTTCTTTTAGAGTTACATGCGGCTCTTGCTGAAAGTGTTAATTTCTGTTTTTTATTATTATTTTTACAACTTTATTTTTGTAATTTTGTGAAAATATGTTTATTAAAAAAATTCAATATTTGTTTTATATTTTATATTTATATTATATAATAAAATCGCGCGCCTTACCATACTATCCGCCACGACGGTACAGAACTGCAGCTCCCATGCATTTTGTAAAACCTACATTTTGGCTCCCACTGAACTCTTGCTTGCCCACCCCTGATATATAAAGTACTTATATAAGTCATAAAATATCAATATTATTTATACAGTGTATAAGGCTTATTAATATAATACTTGAGGTGAATAGTTGGTTGACCTGTGACAGGACTGTAAACACATTCATCAAAAGTGAAATTGCAACATCATGAAGGAATGTGCAAAGCCACATGCACATTGCTGGATCGGTGTGTGTGACAGAGATATGTAAATGATTAAGTTTGTGTACATATTTGGATAATGTGGTACCCAGTTTCAGGCTTTAAAGTCCAACAGCTGGCTCAGGCTGTAAATGCTATCAGTGATGGTTTGTGACAGCCAAACTTTCAAAGAAGTCTAGAAAATGCCTCAGAGACAACAGTGAGATGAATACCACCAGTTAATAGCTGGGGAATGAGAGCATATCCTGGAGCTGTGAGACCTTGGTTTGTTGATGCACATAGTTGTCTTCCATGTTGGGCAAAAGGTGAGTACCATGAGGGTCACCTTTAATGGTTCTGCAATGTGCATGTGGCTATGCATATCCCCTCCTGGTATTACAATTTCACTTTTGAGGAATGTAGATCATGTCTATAGTAATTGAATTCCATTATTTAAGTATTGCTAGTAATTTTTATTTTTTTAAAATAATGATAGATTAGTAATGATTTTATTTTCATTGTAAATGTATAGTTTTTGTAAACATATTTTAAAATAAAAATATTGAAACCATGTTATATGGAGAAGTCAGTTACACTTTGGCACATCTCCAACTAATATTTAAATTAGATCAGTATATTTTCTATTGGAAAATTAATAAATGCAGAAATAATGATGACAGCAGAAGTTTTCAGTTATTGATGTTCCAGTTACATTAGATTGTATAAAATTAATAGAATTAGTTAATATTATTTATATATATATAAAAGTAGGAATACAAATTCTTGTTTGTATACAAGATAAAGGCTTCTATATCATTCAACAAATCTGCACCAAATTTGGCATGAATAGTCTTTGACACCCTAGAAAAATACTGTGGGGGTCTTCACCCCAACCAACTTTTTTGTTTTTTGCTGTTTCATTATTGTAAATATGGTCAATAAATGTACATTTTAGTTACTAACATTATTGTTTTTATCACCCTCTCCTAACCTAACCTCACCAATTCTTACCCCCTCAAAAGTTTGATCAATGTCAGGCTCATGCAGTAGTCACTTTATAAAAATAATATACTGGTATGAAAGATTATTCTGCAGTTTTTTTAATAAAAACTTTAGAAAAATTCCTACTCTTTATTAAAATTATGAATTATATTTCTTATTTTTAATTTTCTTTTAACTAACAATTTTATTGATTATATAAAAACAATATCATCATCATCATCATTTATTATTATCCATTGGGAATTATTTTCCCTGTTACAAGGGGTTTACATTTATGTTGTTTTTTTTTTGTTTTTTTCATAACAATACTTTTTGATTTTTTAATTTACACATATTATTTCACAAATACATCGCGTACATTTTCATTTTAATTATTACAATTTTTTTGTCATATTACATTAATGATATCTTATTTTGAATATTAGTTAATATATATATATAAAAAAAACAATATTCAGAATTTTAAATCAATATAAAAATTTATTGCAACAAAGAAGAATTTTTTTATTGAGATAATAAATTAAATTATTCAAAAACAATAATATAAAAGGTTTATTGATGAAATGAATAAAGAAAAGCAGTTATAAAAAAAGAATATTTTTTTGTTTACACTATAGCATTTGTAAGTAGCTGAGAGAAAGGGACAGTGCAAATAAGATGCAGTAAGAGTTTGGAGATAATATATTGAGATGCATTACAAATTTATTTTATTAAAGAATTATCTGATCATTAGCTAATAGTTATAATATTTATGACATATTTTAAATAAACATTTATTTAGGATGATATAATTTATTCATAAATTATGATAGTTATTTGTGTTTTTTTATAAGATAATTTTTTTTTTATAAATATAGGATTCATAAATGTATAATAAATTTTTATTATTTTCAATTTTAAGAATTCATATTGAGTATTTAAAAGGAAAATGTATTACACTTTTCCTCCTCCTATATTTTTATAAGTAATGTATTGTTATTTTATAACCAATTTTTTTCATTTTAAACTTTTAAAATAATTTATTTATTTTTTAGCTTTGTTTTAAGAAAGGAGATATAATTACTGTAACTCAAGCATTAGATGGCGGATGGTGGGAAGGAACTTTGAGTGGTGTAACAGGATGGTTTCCTAGCAATTATGTAAAAGAATTTAAGCCAGGTAATGTTTAATAGTTTTTAAAAAGTTTATTTGATAAACTTTAAACATATTTTATTGATATAAATAAATATTTTATTAATATAAGTTTATTTATCATACAAAATTTTTTACAAAACTGTTTAGAATCCACAAAAGGAAGTAAGAATATAGTGAGCAGACAGGTGGAAAATCGCTGTAATCGATTAGATAACATGAAAATGTATAGAAATACGGTATGTATTTATAATATTTTTCGTGAAACATTTTTTTTATTAATTTGATATATTTATTTATGATATTTTATTTGACTTTGCTATCTTGAAAATATAATCACATGAAAGTCATTTTTAGCTTTTTTTTTCAAAATTTAATGTTTTTAATAATTTTTATTAATTACAATAAGCTAAAACTTCTGAATTAGAAATCACACATTATTATCATTTAACCTTTGTCTTTAATATTTAAAAAATAAAAAACTTATTTTCAGGTTTTACAAAATAACACCCCAGTAATTTTATTACTTTTGCCATTTCTTTTTTAAAATATAGTTATTGTTGCTTTGAAGATTAAATTATAAGAATCTGATAGTTGTAATAATAATTATATTTTAAGCAAATATAATTTTTAACCCTTTTATTTTTTGAAAAAAGTTTATCTGTTACACTAAAACTAGAGATAAAAGTTTTATAATAATAATAATAATAATAATAATAATAATAACTCTCCCGTGGTCACCACCTGGTCGTGGTGGGAGAGCCCAGTAATTTTACTGATCCATAGGGCAATGCAGGCTGGAGCATAAGCTCCTGGTAGGGACACCCATGCCAGTAAGGTCTATGGGGAGAAATGAAGCTAAGAGTGACCACGCCCACATTCTGTGGAGATATTCATCATGGTAATAACTAGATCAAAGTGTGATACCTGCTCGGACGTCGCCCGGGTTAACAAGGTCCGCGTTCGTGGGTTAGGCAGAGGCTCACGTTCGAAAAATAGGTCACAGTCTCCCTTGGTTACCGGTGGCGAAAGCAGCACCGGCCCAAGCATGGCTACTGCAATGCCCTCAACAGATGTGAGGAACCAACCCAGCCTTGGTGTTTCTGTGGCAATGCATCCACAGACCACAAAGGCTGGAAAACCACGCCAACGGATGAAATGGACAGTAGAAATGAACGAGTTTATCATCCGTACTTATTACACCATCACAAAACTCGAAACAAACATGACAGCATACAGACAACAACTACACCATAGATTCACACAACAGTATCCTCACCTCACTGTCACCGAACAAAGGGTTGTTGATCAAAAAAGAACAATTATACACAACAACCTTATTCCACAAACAACACTTGAACTTATCAAACAACAGGTTGCTGATCAAATACATCAACAGACAGAAACATCTAACATTAATGAAGATCATGTAACCTGTCAGGATAATCCAGCAACGAGCATTGATAATAACACACATACAACAATTACCACTAATGATACTACAGACACTTCCTCATCCATCACTGATAACATAGACTTGGATTTAGTTAATACGCTCTCACTTATATTTCAGGAAACACTCACTAAATATACAGGTACAGATCCCACACAACGACCACGAATACCAAAAATCAACACGTCAAAGGAAGTAGGAAAAACACTAAATTATGTAAACACTCACTTACTACCACACTACATTCATTCAATTTCTACACTCGCAGACATTCATACATTAGTTTATGCTGGGGCAGTCACAGTAGTGACACACCATGGACTGAAAGTACAATCACAGACAAATACACAGAAAACACAATTCTATCACAAGCCTGCCTGGCAGAGAAGAATAGAAACACAAATAAATGACATTAGACAGCAATTAGGCAGGCTAACACAATACACTAAAAACAACATAACACCCAAATTAAGGAAACAGCTCAAAAACATTTTCAAGAAAATAAAAACACACACAAAACATGAACATCACAACACATGCATTACAGAATACATTGATACACTAAAACAAAAACTTGCTGCCAAAGCACGTAGACTCAAACGATACAAAACATGTACACTACGAAAACAACAAAATAAATTATTTACAAACAATGAAAAACTCTTTTACAGACAAATTAATAACAAAGCAAACACTGATACACAGCACAGTGGCACACCAACAGAAGAACAACTCACAACATATTGGTCTTCTCTTTGGTCCAGTGCTGTCACGCACAATGCTGATGCAGGCTGGATCGAGGAGGAGAACAGAAACTTGCACAACATACCAACTATGCCCTGTGTTGAAATAAACATACATGATTTCCAATACACTGTTAACAGAACACACAACTGGAAGACACCTGGTGTAGACAACATTCACAATTTCTGGTACAAAAAGTTTACATCACTGCACCAGGAACTAGCTAAACATCTAACACACATCATCATCAATCCACAAGACATGCCAAATTTTCTTACTCAGGGCATCACCTACATGAAACCTAAAAACAACAATACCACAGACCCCACACAATACAGACCAATTACATGTCTTCCAACACTCTACAAATTATTGACATCCTGTATTGCAAACAAAATATACAAACATGTTGAAGAACACGACATTCTAACGGAACAACAAAAAAGGTTGTCGTAGAAACCACAGGGGATGCAAAGAACAGTTACTCATAGATTCAGTCATTCTACGGCAAGCACACAGACAACACAGAAACATACACATGGCATATATAGACTACAGAAAAGCATTCGACAGTGTTTCCACACAGTTGGCTGCTACATATTTCTACACATGTACAAAATACATCCATCACTCATTGCATTCTTTCAAAACACTATGCAGCACTGGAGAACAACACTACATCTCAGGGTTAGTAACACTTCCATACAAACAAACCAAATTTTTATTAGGCGAGGAATTTTTCAAGGAGATTCCTTGAGTCCTCTCTGGTTCTGCTTAGCCCTGAACCCATTATCCAACATGTTAAACAACACGCAATATGGTTACAA
>NW_027121930.1:0-29424 GCF_030686945.1 Centruroides vittatus
CAGCATATATTATATAATATATATTATACACTATACATACACTATCTAATATTAAAATTAATTTAAAGTGAAAGTTTTTTGTATACATAAAAGGTGGGGGTTTTAGTTATTACAACATAAACATTTAAGTTTTAAAATATATTTTAAAACTAACTCTTAACTTTATTATGTAATAATTTCTTAGAAAATTCAGTCTTTTGATATCTTTATCAACACCTGTTCTTGTCTTTCCTTTCGTTTTCCTATAAAAATAATGCAGTACTTTTTATAATAAGGAAGTGTAAATTTAACTTCTCAACATGAGAGTAATGCACTACTACTTGTGCGCCTTATTTGTGTTTTATTCAGAACAAGTTACAGGAGAAGAGCTTAATTCGTATATTAAATTTAAACTGAAGATAATTGACGAAATTATCCACAATCGTAAGTTGTTTTTGTTGGTTTTTTTTATTTATTTTATAAAGTATTAATCTTTGAAAATGTAATTGTTAGTCTTAGAACAGTTATCAAAAGGAAATCGTATTAAAATCACACCCGAATATGAAATTAAAACGAAACCCGAATATAAAATTAAAATCACACCCGAATATGAAATTATTCCAAAAGTTGTTGCTAAATATAAGGATTGTACCGAGATTAAAGGAACCGGAGTCAGTAAATCGGGCATTTACGAGATATGGCCTTTGAACGGCACAACTCAACTTAATTTCAACGTATATTGTGACATGGAAACTGACGGAGGAGGATGGACGGTAAGATAAGAAAAAATGTAAATATTTTATGAATGAATTTTAGTTTAATAAAAAGAAATCTGCAGGTGTTTCAGAGAAGAGGCGATTTTGGACATCCTCAAAATTATTTCTTAAAAAATTGGACGGAATACTCGCGAGGATTTGGCAATTTGGATGAAGATTTCTGGTTAGGTAAATATCATAAATTTAAATAAAAAGTTTTTAATATATTTAAGGTAAGAGAGTACGATGTAATTTTTAATTTAAAATCTGGTTTTAGGTAATGAGAAATTGCATGCTCTAACCAACCAAGGTAGTTATTCCCTTAGAATTGACATGAAAGACAAAGAAGGAAACAGTCGATACGCTCAATATAAGCAGTTCAAAATTGGAAATGAGCAAGAACTGTTTCAATTGCATGTTTCGGGATACAGCGGAGACGCTGGTGAGTTTCAGATACTTTTCTCGATTATAGAGTACACTTTTTAACTATTAGTAAGTCGTTATCATGTAACGGTATATTTTTAATAAATTTTAAGTACAGACATTCAAGTATCCTCTCATGAAACTGAAATATCTCTTTGATTATATTCGTGTTTAAAATTGTATTATTGTTTGTGTAATTTTATTACCTTAATAGTGTTATATCACACTTTTTCCAGGTGATTCATTAATACTGCATCATAATGGAAGAAAATTTAGTACTGTTGATAAAGACAATGACGAGGCTTCATCGAGCAATTGCGCTGCTTACTACAAAGGTGCTTGGTGGTACAATAGCTGCTATGATTCAAATTTGAACGGCCTGTACTTGAACGGCCCTCATAAATCATATGGCGACGGAGTGGAATGGTACAAATGGAAAGGTTTGCATTATTCGTTGCCATTCGTAGAAATGAAGATTCGACGTAACGATAAATGATAGTACATTACCGTCCTACGTGTTTTCATGTTTTAATATAAAATTATTAATATGATTTATTTCATTTTCTATGTAAGAATAGAATTTATTATGGATTAACGTATTCGATATTAGTGTTTGTATTATTAAATATATTACAAAATAAATGCATTATATAATCTTCTACTGCTTATTTATTGCATGTATGTGCAATTTTTATATGTATACGAACGTTTAGATTCTTTATTACTGAAAGCTCCCATACATTAAAATTCCGAATCACTAAATCTTGGACACTTGTTTAAATTGAAAATAGCGACATTTATTCTATAATATAACACTGCTTCCTCTATGAATTGAGCATATTTTTATGGAATTTCTTTAATGTTCAATTTACATATATTGATAGATACTTCTAATCTTCAGATGCGATTAAGAATGATTTTGAACGAGATGCGGATCTTAGGGTGTCTGTGTATATATGAAATTTAAATTAATAAATGCTTACACTGAAAACAGAAAGCATTTTGCCAGAAAAACATTCTTAATTATTATTAATTTTATAAATTAGCAGTGTAAATGTCATTAGTGTGACGTTTTTTCCATCTATGAACGTCAGTTTTACAAAACGATTAAATGATATTGCGAAGAATAAACTATCATGAAAGGATTAAAATATTTTTTAATGGAAAAAAGTCAATAAACTTATAAAGAAGCGATTTATTTAAATAGAATTTTGGGACTTTCTCCCCGGTTAACTGTAAGCGAACTTCCGATATTGACCGAAAGTAACGTGGTTTTTTCATGTTAAGAGATGTTTAAAAACTGTAGGCACAAATTTGAATGTGAAAACTTATGTTAACTCCTATACTAACATTGATGTAGGCACTAGTGCTGTGGGTGAAGAGTAAACACTTAAACATTGTTTATACGTCGTTTGTCACATTCAAAGCATTTTCCTGTTCTTATCTGAATTTTTTGCATTTATTTATTTACAAAAGAAAGAGAATCCAGGCCTCGTAGGCCCCTCTATCCAATAGTTAAGTTCGGCATTTAATTCATAGAGATGTAGCAAATGTACATAGACTCTTATAAATCTTATCTTTTTTTATTTACTATCTTTTCTTTCTAAATGTGATTAAGCTAATTAGGTTTGTTTTATTTAGTTTAATAAGATTGTGTCGTCAAGGAATTTTAGTTTTTACATTTGGTTTCCAGGTTTGGAAACAAAGGAAAGTCTTGCAATCAGATGGCATATAACTTTCAGATAGCTCAGCTTGATAATCCCTTTACATTTTTAACATAAATTGTTGATTTTTTTCGTTGTGCCACGTTTTTCAGGTTTCGTAGGTTTAAAAAAGGCAAATAAAATTAATATAATTGAAATTTGATTCAAAATGACGTTTACAATATGAGTTTGTAATAACAGATGACACTAAAATTACAATTTTAAATCTTTTGCCGGAAAAGTTAAGCAACTCTTTGCTGCATTTTTTTGTCATGGAATTCAGTATATACAGTAAAAATGTAATAAAATGTATTTTTCATATTTTGAGGTTTCTCTGTAAGTTTTAAATGGTTTGCATTAATGACTCTGCATTCGCTTGGAATTACATAGTGTCTAGTTATAGTTGCCAGATTTCAATGACTGAATTAAAGGAAAATAATTAATAAATTAAAACCAATTAAAATTAGTAGTAAAATTCATTGATTTTTTTAAGTTAATAACTAAATCATGTGTCTGTTTATTTATTTTAGAATATGATTTTAAGATTATAATTTCATATTAAGTACGAATATTTGAAAAATTTTGTTTACTTTAGAATTTAAACTATTTAATAATAAACCATAGCTTTTCATAGGGAAGGATATGAATTTATATATAAGGATAAACATGCTTGTGTTCGAAAATCCACAAATTTATGCGGTATCTGTTGACATGAAACTTCCAACTAAAACAAGAAAATATTGTAATATAATCAAGTTTTACTTGTAAAATATCATATATGTACAGTATATATACAGGTATACCTCGAGTTACGTCGTTCTCGATTATACGTCGTTTGTCAAAAAAGTATATGGAAAAATAAAAATGAAGTTTGTCATTTTATTCAATTTTACATCCGTCCACCACAAATATTGAAGTCGTAATATCACTAGAAAGGCGTTAAAAGCACATAAAATCATATTAAAATATGTACATTTACAGTAAATGATCATATAATCATCGTAAATCCTAGAGAACGAAACATGAAAACATCTGTGTTTCTGTGTTGTCGTCTTATTTAGCGGTCTTTAAGTGCTCATTATTGGCGTTTTCCACGGTAGTTTCAATATCTACCGTTTGGCGTTGTTGTCAGCGCCACTCGATATCAAGGTCTGTATAAAAAGGTCAGGACACGCTCCCGTGATTCTATGCGGCAGCGACCATTTTGGGACTTATCCATAGAGCTCGCTACAAGTGGTTCATGCGTGAGTCGCCATTATTACGAATATACGTACTCAAAACGTTAAACAATGAGGTTATTGTGTGGCACCTAATTGTAAAAGTAACTCTACCGACGTTCGATTGTTTAGATTTCCTGCAAATAAGCAGAGGAAAACGAAATGGTGCAGAACAGCAGACGGGATAAGTGGAGGACAACTGAACATTCTAATGTGTCTTTAAACGAATTGCAGATGGCAGGACTTTATTACTTAGCAGGATGGATAATTCATAAGCTTGTAAGAGAGTCAAAAATAATTACTTGTAATAATTGCATACAATCTATTTGTACCGTAGAGCCTTCTATAACATTACCTCATGAATGGACCACTACTCTAAGTAAAGGTAATTTGGTTCATCCAATAGAGATTGCATTCAACATTGTTTTGGAAAGTGAAAAAAACATTTAGAAAGCATATTAATTCATTCCTAAACAAAGACAATTTACAGGAAAATCTGTTACAACTCACTTCAAGGTTGGTAACTCATGTGATACAAAATTTTTGTCAGCACAATATCAAGGATTTGTTAATGTCAACTTTTCTGTCAGTGAGATTACATACTTTTGAATATGAACAGTACTTTGAATGTAAAAAAAAACTGTATGGAAGTAAAAGCTCATTTATGCGTATTTCTGCTGACCTCAAAAATAGTGTTTTATTATATTTGTATCTTGTGTGTTTACAGAGAAAGAAGTTATGTCTCAGATAAGCTGTTAAAAACATCATTAAATTGTATTTAATACTATCCTTTTTGATTAAATTTTATGTAATTAGGAAAATATGACGTTTAAGTCTTTGTAAAGCCAAAAATGTTCGTTAGTCCGGTATTTATTTTTTAATGCATTAATATTGTATTGGTAAATGCTTTAAAACAAAATTTAGGATAACTTCATTGTATATTCTTTATCGTGCTTTAAATTTTCTTTGATGCTATTACAATACTTTACGTAGTACCTATATACGTAATTGCATCAGTTTTAGCACATATTGAATTAGTTTCAATCACGACAGCAATTGATATGGATGATTGTTTCTTTTAAACTATTTGATCGAAAAGTTAAATAAAATTGGGGTTGAAATTATTATTGTATTTTTGACTGGAAATCACTGGATTTATGCAATCTTAGTTTAAGTAATGTCGTATAAAACTGACTGCTCGTACAAATTTGCTTAAAACATGCGACTCAAAATACCCCAAAATGGCGGCTCAAGAAGTAGGTCACGCGTATCCTAACCTTATATAGACCTTGCTCGATATTGGTAAATTTAATATAAATTAGTTTATTTTCTACTATCGCAAAATAATTTTAATAACTCTATTTGTTATTTAACCTTAAAAAATCATCTTATTTTATAATGTCTTAGAGAAACCACATTCACAAATAAAAAGTCCGCGATGTACTGTAAACATCACCAAATTGTAAACATGTACAATTACAAGTATGTACCGTACGTACATTTATCCGTAAATTTAGATTACTTTTTTCTGTACTATATTAAAAACTAAAATTTATTTGTTTGTAAGCTTAAAATAGATTCCTATTAACCATACATTATTAAAAATGCATTTATAAATAAAATACAGAACTGGGAATGGTGATTTGTGGTTTAGCCTAGTGACAAATAAATTCGACTTACGTCGCCTCTCCTGAAACCAATTACCGACGTAAGGTGAGGTATACCTGTATATATATATATATATTTCGTTTCTTAGATGTAACACGTAGCGCCATCTCGGAACACAAATAATTACTAAAATTCAGCGAATAGAAAAATTTAGAATTGCCAGTCGCCAAGCATCTGCCCGTCCTTTTGCCAGATATTATTAAACGCATTCACCTTCGAGTAGAAAATAGAAGAAACGATAAAAATCACTCAAAAGTAGACATGTAGAGCGGTTCCGAAAAGCTTATTGACGGCCGGGAATGGTGGCGCGTTCCTGTAATCAAGCTACTGGAGGCCGGAACCAGAGGACGACTTGAGGCTGGGAAAAGGCTTTCACGTTGCGCTATGTCGATCGGATGTCCGCATTGAGAACCACGTGGATATGGTGGCCAAGGGGGAACCCAGGGTCACCAGGTTGCCTAAGGAGGAGCGAATCGGCCCAGGACGGAAACGTAGCAGGCAAAAGCTCCCGCGTGGTGCAGTAGTGGGATGGCATCCGAGAGTAGGTGAGGTGTTGGCACCCTTCCGATAAAGTTGGACCTGGTTCTGTTATTCTCTTTTTTAAATTTCTTAGTGGACGATTTGTTGGTGAGATATCGATCGATATGCGAGAGGAGAGAAGGGAAAATGAAAAGTGACGCGTATGATTAACATTAAACATGCACCCATTTACGGCACACGCGTATATTTTAAGTTAGTTTCCGTTTGCTGATAATCATGGGGCAAACAAAACTAGATTTATCGCATAATCTAAGAATTGAGTCATCGATCCCGCCATCCACGCAGATGCTAAAATGTAGAGTACCTAGATTATTAGAGCAGCGACAATGGGTTTTCAAATTTTCTATTGGTTAGTTGTATCACGTGGTTAAAATCCGCCATGTTCTGTCAAAAAGTGCGCGTGGCTCTGTATATTTTGAATGCTAAGTGTTCTTTATAGTCGTTTATAAAGAAATCTATAGGTTTTCGAACACATTTGATAACAGATAGGCACAGTGGTGATATTCAGCGGGTTCGCACAGGTTCGGCCGAACCCGTTGTTAAAATTTTCAGTTTTCCGAACCTTGTTAAACACACGGAACATTTCTCAGTGGTTTTGTTTTTTTAAAAAAATATATTAAAATATACGTATTATACTTTGTAATACTACTAAACTAGAGCCTTATACCCCGTTCGCACCGAGCATTTCAATCTAGATTGTGAGCAAGGTCGGGGACTATGTCTTGGTGCGATCTCTCTCGACCGTTTCAATTTCGACTGAAACGAGGTTTAATCGCGATCGATTCAAGAGAGTTCTTGAAACTAGATCCAGTCATAAGAGAGATCCTACAATCCCACGCGCGCAAGATAATACAAGATAGCCGTGGAACACGTGTCGGACTATGGACAGCGAAATAAAAAGGATATTGTATTACGAGAGATGATGACATCTGTTTACTATGAGTAGTGCCATTCGGGGTAAAAAATTTCTCTGCCAAAAAAAATAATAAAAAAAAAGGTTGACAGCAATAATATACTATTGTTACCTGGTCTTCGCCCAGGGCTTGTTACGTTCCAAATACGCCACAGATTATTAGCTATATCGCAAGAAAAGGTATTTATTTATTTCTAGCCAAAACTTCCATTTTGTTTGTCGGTGATTGTCAGGGAAAAAATTTTCTGCTAGCGAATCCTTTGTTAACTATTTCGAATATCACCACTGGATAGGCATGGATTTGCTATATTTTCATGTTTACATTCATTTTTAAGATTTAATCTAAGGCAACAAATGAAAAAATCTATAGTTAGCGTAGCTGTTTACATTTGATCCGATATCCGCTTAAGCGATGTTATTAAAACGAAAAAAATATATATATAAACTGTTTGTATTGTACAAAACGAAGTACAAAAATTAGTGTAAGGTAGCAAAATATAACGAAAATTTAATTTTCTAGTAATTTTTCTGAAATTATTGCTCCTTAGAAAACCGTCTATCCACGAAGAGCATGTATGTTTAAAAAAACTTTTTTGTTTAACTAAGCATAAATTGTTATATTTTGCATGTTTCTTTTGTTAGAATAATTTAAAAATTAGTGTTCGAGCGAAAGAAGGTTATCTGACTGAAGTACTGTAATAATTATGCCGTACTGTAGTTTTGTTCTAACCTAATAAATTATATAGATGAAAGAGAAATAGTCACAAATCTTAAACATAAAAATATTGCTATAGAAAAGTATTATTTATAATAAAACTAAACATTTATATGTACTGTAGTACCTAAAAAAATTAGTTTGTTATCCTGCTTAAAACAAATTTAATTCCATTACTTGTAAGAATTTTTTAATACATCGTGTACAGTAACAATACAAAGACACACTAGTACTTTGAACCTTATTGAAATGCAGCATTTATTTGGTAATATGTGATGATTTAAAATATCATTTGTAAAGCTAATCCAATTTGTATTAGCTTTTGTATTGTTATTCTGCTGAATGCATTAAGTAATCTACTTACACCAGATTAAGAGGTTTGACCATTTATAATGTAAATATATGCCAATATGCGTGGAGTAATTCTGTATTTTCTACTACCATTTATCTAATTGTATCTTTATAGTTGTATTTTGTTACTACCGGATAGAGTTCACTGCGGAACCCGGAATGTACCAATGGGTGTGTTAATAAAGAATAATGAATGAATGAATGAGTCAACACCTTTAAGAATTTCTTAACCTTCCTTATCTACTTAACTCTACGTGATTGTAATAGGACAAGCAAACAAGACGCTCATTAGGCTGCAATTATAAAATAACATTCATGGACGTGGTAGAAGGGTCAGTGGAGGCAGGTGCCTATACCCTCGAATCTTTGAGGCGACAAAATTCAAAAATTTCTACTTGGTCAAATTAATAAATTCGTAGAAAATTTTAACATATCAATAAGAAAAATTATGTTATAAACTGTATTTGTACATTTTTCTATGAACCGTTTTTGAACAATTTTCCAGAAATGCATTTTATTGTGTTACAAATGCGCTCTTGTTAATAATATTTTGATACTTTTTTGAATTGAAATATGAAATATGTTTATAAAGAGTGCTTTATGATTTTTATATTTGCAAGAACTAACGAAAGGCTTATCCAAAAGTCACCATATTTAAGTTTGATGAGTTTATGAAAATAGCGTTCGTATTGCCATAAAAATACAATTTTAATATAATATGGATTTCTATAATGGTAATGCATGTAAAGTAGATTTAGTAATTAGTAAAATATCATAATGGGTATTTTATAGTTTAATTATTACTGAACGTAGCTGCATCACTTTTGAAAGCGAACGAATCAATTCCACTTTATTATGTTTACTCGAACTTAATCCTGTTGACGTTTCTTAAAGTTGCAATTAGCTTGATTAGACTTATAGTGCTATTATAATATCACGAAACTTTCGATTTTATAAATGGAATTCTTAAAATTCCACTTCAAATAATGATATAGAGATAGATGACGTTTATATAAGTGAGTACAAGAAAGCAACCTACAACTCATCGTGAAAACCGGGAAGTTTGCTTATTTTCTATAACGGATAATTCTTTTCCTTTAATAATTGTTCGCAGATATAAATATACGCGTTGTTACGTCGCTAAGATTATTAAATTATCCGAGAAGGGAAAATGGAAATTTCACTAAGTATTACGCCTAAACTTATAAATGTTCAGCGGGAAATATGTTTAAAATATTTTCTCTCATCATTCACCTCAATGTCCCTGATTTACGGATGGAATTTCTTCAATCCTTGTTCATGTGTGATACGAAACCACAATTATTTGCACAAGATTTTAAAGAGGTTTTACTTATTTTTCATCGAATTTGTGTACTGGATGCATTTCTTTCTCACTTTTTGCATGATAATTCCTTCTCTGTCCAGTAAAACGCCCTGCATCTCCTGGTATTCGATCGTCGACAACGATATCTTTGTCAAAGTGGGCGTCTGTATTTTTGCCTTAGTGTTAGCCGTAATTTTCAGCATCCTCAAAAGAGTAAAATTAAAGACGAAAATTAAAGTAAGAAATTCGAATTACTTTTTCCAAAATCAGTTGTTTTCTATCATTAATCACATTCGAATTACCACATTGACTTCGACAATAATTATTACACTATGGCTTCAGTTTTTAAACGTATTTTTCTTTTATCACAATGTAAAAAAGAAGGAATTATTCCAGCTAGAAGCGTTTGTTTGTACTATTGAACTTGGAATGTGGATTATTGTAGTGATTGGCGGTTTCGTATACCTCGGTTACTTTCTTTTCTTGCTTGTTGTTATTGTAATGAATGCATTCCGAAAAGTATCAGAAGATTTATACCTAATGAGAAAAGATAATCCAAACTTAGAACTTGAACTGGAAGAAATTATGACACAGCACCATGAAATTTGGACATACACCAATCAATTCAACGGACCATTCAATTATGTATTAACAATTCTGTATGCTAATTTATTAACAGAAACGTGTCTAATTTATTTTATTGCCATTTTCTCCAAAGTGGAATTCGCATTTAAAGTCTCTATTTTTCTAGTTTGTGCTATAACAACTTTTGGCTGTATTTTATTTGGATTCCTGATGTCTGTTTTTACGTCAAACGAAAGAAATTTTATTAAAATGAAAAGAATTTAATTTATGGATTTAATCAAACGTTTTGCTTTCTTTTTGTCTTTTAGATGCAATCATCCTTTCAAGATATAAGAAGATTTGCTGATTGCGATCTCAGTTTTGAACA
Source organism: Centruroides vittatus (assembly GCF_030686945.1). NCBI lineage: Eukaryota > Metazoa > Arthropoda > Arachnida > Scorpiones > Buthidae > Centruroides > Centruroides vittatus. The sequence continues at coordinate 10,541 of NW_027121930.1, forward strand.
GAAATTGAAGGTAGAGTGTTTTAAATTTGTTCTTTTTATAAATATCTGTTAGTTTTATTGTAAAATTAACATACACTTATTACAATCAATTATGTGCAGATGCTGAATTTTATGAAGAGATTTGGCAAAGTATCTCTATGCATATCCATGAATGATTACTTCAACGTTACCAAGAAATTTCCCATTAAAGTATATTTATTTACATTTTATAATAATAATTATGGAAATATTCCATTAATATATTTTTGTTTGAAATTTTTCAGATGGCGAGTTCACTTTATTCTGTATTTTCTGGTTTGCTAAAGCTTGGGACAGCTACGAAAAGGAAAAATTGATATCTTAAAGTTATTAATTATGAAGTCAACGCGTATTTTAATACAAGATTTTGTAATAGTTACTTAATTATATAAGTGTATATCTTTGACAATTTTTTTGTACATGCACTATCTTGGTAAGAGCTACCAGTGGTAAGTTGTATTATTAAATCGTACTTTTGGTGCTGTATGTATATAACATATTTTGAAATAATGACTTTCCAGCAAGTGAATATAATGTTTGTGTAACCTTTGTTATATTTTCTTCTTAAATTCGTTGTATTTGATGATATATTTAACCGCGTGACGACGGAAACTTATCTGAAAATTTATCCCAGTAATGCTTTTCGTAAGTTATCATACATCAGGTCGCAAATTCGCATCACCATAAAAAAAAAAACAGCAACGAAATGCTGAACTTTCCCAGCCAGATTTAAAATTTTGGTGGAGCCATCTGTTATCTAATTTTATTTAAAAACATTTTATATTTTTAACTATTATATAATGTCAAAAAGCTTAATTTTCAGAGTAGGAATGAGTTTTACAAAAATAAATTATATATGCTGATAACGAGTAAAATCGTAGTTAAATCCCACCATACTCGAGATACACACGACTCCCATTCTCTCTTTACCTCATCGACCTCTAACCACCAAAATTTAACTGTGTCAATCCTCCTAATAAGCAAATTTCCCTGCAAAATTTCAGAAAGTTTCGGCGAAAAGCACAGGAGTTATTTACCTTCAAACAGGATGTACACTACAAAATCGTGCTTTCTCCCAAACACAACGTTCATATATATAGAAATTACCTCCGTATGTTTTTGCATTTCTCGTCGTTTCAAAGGTTTCTTACGTCTGTAAATGTAAAACTTTTCAAGGAAGAAGTCAATTTTTGACCGATCGCTGTAGTTTTCATCTGTTATATAAAACAGCCGGAAGGGTAACTAAGTTAGTTTTAAGTTATGAAAGCCATACTTACAAATGTATTATTATTATTATTATTATTTTAAATTTCATTTTGGTACTGGTAACAGACGACTTGAATACACAGCAATAAAATCTTCATTAATTTATAAAGACAGGGAATACAGTATTAAAAACAATGAATTCACATAATGAAACTTAATAAGCATATTAATTAAAGTAGTTAGGGAAATGCTTCATCTAATATATTTTTCTATCAGTGAGCTTAAATCTAAAATATAATGTGTAACACCTTCTTTTCAGTTTTATTAATAAAGAATTTGCGTTAGCATTGTAATGTGTGTATAACATACACATTCCTCTATCTTTTATACAATATCTATATTATAGAAATTAGTTCTAGTGAGATTGTTAGTTTGTGCAGTGGTTGTCTGTATTCAAATGTACACTAGGTTTTAGAAACTTTAATAAAAATATTACTGTCATGTATGTCACTTGTTTAATAAAAATACTTTCACGACTGAATAGAATTAAATTTATCAGTAAAAGCAATTCGTATAAATCAAAACAAATAAGAGATTTTAGATGATTATCTTTGTAGGAGTTCAGACTTCTCTGTCGAAAGATATTTTAGACAAATCTCAATTATATCTCGTTGATATACAGGTATGAATATACAGTTTTCATTTTCGTTAAAAAATTACTTTAAAGTTTAGTATCGAAGGCAAATTTTGGCGCTGCTAATCTTTTAATGATCGAATTACATAGGTTTACTAACGAATTTTGTGTTAAAAAAGTCGCAAAACATTGAAGGTACTCACTCGATACCTTACTAATGCCGGATTAAACTTGCCTACGACTGAGTGACTAAAATGCTAAAACTTACGTTGAAAATGTCATCAAATCTACGAGTTTTTCTTACGTAAACAAAGAACAATCAGAAAAAATAAAACAAAATAAGAAAAATGCAATGAAACTATTCATTTATGAGAAAGTTTTATCATTTTGTCTGTAACGTCACATCTTTTATAAATACCAAATGCAATAGAATAACATGGTTATTTAATGGATCGTTATTTGAAATATTTTTACGAACATATAGTTTATTTAATTTTGTTGATTAATTTATATTTATTCTATACAGTTTCTTTAATTCGAAATCAACTTAAACTACTAAATATTTAATCACACTTTTTGTTTCAGAAAATTCCTCTTGTGGCCCTCTTCTTTATTATAAAAGTCAAAAATACATAGTAATAAATAAATTGGTAGTAATATTTACATCCTGATGTAAATGTTTGTTCTGTGATTAAAGTTATTGCTGGGAAAGTAGGAATGGTGTGCTTTTTTTATTTTACCGTCAAATCTCAGGTTATTTATCCAAAAACATTATTTAATACGTTTATTTATTTATTTTTTTTCCAAAACAGTTTTAATTATTAGTTGATTTTCATAATTATAAAAAGTTTGATTTTCCGTCGGATGAATAAATTATTTTTGTAGAAATTGAAGACAAAGTCGCTCTAAAATATTCCAGACGATCACCATTTTTATTGTGTTCTAGAACAAAATTATAGACAGCTGGACCTTCCTTTTTAAGCTACACAACTGCCCACATTTAAAATAGTTCCTTAAAAACACAGGAAAAAGACCAATAAAAATTGAAAGAATTTTTATTAAAATTGGAATGTTTTTGTTAGTTCATCCTTGTCCGTTCGGGGCTTTCGGCTCCTTTCAACTACTGGAGATTAGCGCTGACAAATGTTTGTTCTAGAACACAATAAAAATGGTGATCGTCTGAAATATTTTAGAGCGACTTTGTCTTCAATTTCTACAAAAATTATCAAAAGTATTCAATCACTAAAATATATACAAATAATTTATTTATTTTGATCAAAAATATGTTTTTCTGTAAAAATTCAATGGATAAAATAAAAAGCTTATTGATTTCATAATTTTGTAATGTAATTTATAACCAATTAGAAATAAATTATATATATATGTATTTTATTTTCACTATATTATACTCGTTTTTCAAAAGCGGGCATGCTTTAGCTAGTAATTTCAATAAATACTACTTTAAATATCAAAATATTTTACGTAGTTGTGTAAAATTATTTCACTTGGGAGTTCATGGTCAAATTGTTTCTACGAGAAAAGATCCGTAGGCATAATAAATTTAAGAACCATTGTTTTGGACAATGACGTGTTTGTTGATGAAATAATCTCTATTTTAAGAAGCATTAATGACTTTACATTCCAAATGGAAAGTTGCACTCACTTGGATTTAATTTGCACATGATATAATTTATGCATTTCTAGGAGAACAAATAATTCACCTACGTGTCTTGAAAATGCACTTTGAAATAATAAATAAAATAACTGCAATATTTTACCTTTAGAGCGATTTCTAAAGCACTTAATTACGTCAATTTAGAAAGCGTACCAATTCATTGATTTTATGTTAATTACAGTAAGGTATCGTAGACGTAAATCAACTTGGTTAGATTATAAATTAGTGCTGCTATGATTTGAGGTACTTATTAGTGTGAGGACCGGCTTAAACTCGGCCCAAAACCTCTTGTTTTGTTTAAACCCCCTCGTGGGAAATTCTAGAAAAGGCCGAAATTAAACGGATGTTCAGCCTTCCGCCGCCGGAAAGCACTTCCTTTCTCTCCGGATCCAAACTCTTATTCACGGAGATCGAATCATCTGCGATTCACCAACTATCGCGATTGGTGATCGAAAATAACGGTACCCGTAGTATAAAAGAAGGAAAACGCTGATAAGGGGGTCGCTGAAAGTCCGAATAAGACGCACGACCCGTCTGATCCTGAATCGAACGAATCCGGAGCCGAATCCCAGAGGATCGCCGAAGCCCTCGACGAGCACGCCTCGACTTATCCTCCATGCTTATCCATCACGATCTACCTCCAGCCTATACATCTTAGGAAGAGGTGATGACGCCCAGAAAATTGTAAACTCTCTCTCTCAGGCCCAAGCCGGTTAGTGGTAACCAAACGCGTTAGGAGTAGACGCTATTCTCTGTAATTTCGTTGTTTGTTTGAGATAAATCGATCGGTCTTGTTTTCACCATGGTTTCGTTTATATTCGAGATATCGCCTTGATCTTAATCGACGACTCCGACACGGCTTCCTCCACTCGACCTGAACAGACATAATTAAGCCCGACATCTCTGGGATAAGATAGAGTCCACACGGGACCCCCGCCATCACGTGATAGGTGGAGCGGCGCTCTCTCACTGGACCCCGTAAAAGCCGACAGAAATGAGAGTAACGAGTACCCGTGTACGAGGGCAGATTGAAGAAGAAACGGCGGGGAGAAAGACGGACTCGCCCAGCGAACAGCGTAGCTTGTGTGTGTGTGTGTGTGTTAGTGTGTGTGTGTGTGTGTGCTGTGTGTGATTGGTGAAACGTTAGCGAAGGGATACTTGGCAGAGCCGGATTATACATACAAGAGCATGTGGGGCCTAGTGCCCAGGGCCCCCCACAAAATAGGGGCCCCCACAGAACTATAACTTTTCTATTACCGCGACAGCCTAGTGTGGTCTAATCATGAGGGCAACAGGGCAGAGAAAACCAAACCCGAGAAAAAGTCTATGAAACATTTGAAAATTTCGGGAAAAAATTTCACATAGGTATTTTTCAGTTAACTTAAAAAAATTAGTTTTACACAATAAAATATATGTATGTATACAATAACCTTATTTTAAATGAAATTTACAACTTCCTAGTTGAAATCTAATTGAAAGTACAGTATTTTGTGTAAATTTTCTAAATCATACATTTTGCCTACTCTTAAAGGGGGATCCCACCGAATTTGTGCCCAGAGCCCCTGGATTGGTAAATCCGCCCTGATGGCGACGGGGAAATTTTACCGTACGGTACGGAGATTCACGTGAACTCCAAATATATACAATAATTACTACTGAAGTAGTTACTTTATGAATAATAATAATAATAATAATAACTCTCCCGTGGTCACCACCTGGTCGTGGTGGGAGAGCCCAGTAATTTTACTGATCCATAGGGCAATGCAGGCTGGAGCATAAGCTCCTGGTAGAAGACACCAATGCCAGTAAGGTCTATGGGAAAAATGAAGCTAAGAGTGACCACACCCACATTCTGTGAAGATATTATTATGGTAATAACTAGATCAAAGTGTGATACCGGCTCGGACGTCGCCCGGGTTAACAAGGTCCGCGTTCGTGGGTTAGGCAGAGGCTCACGTTCGAAAAATAGGCCACAGTCTCCCTTGGTTACCGGTGGCGAAAGCAGCACCGGCCCAAGCATGGCTACTGCAATGCCCTCAACAGATGTGAGGAACCAACCCAGCCTTGGTGTTTCTGTGGCAATGCATCCACAGACCACAAAGGCTGGAAAACCACGCCAACGGATGAAATGGACAATAGAAATGAACGAGTTTATCATCCGTACTTACTACACCATCACAAAACTCGAAACAAACATGACAGCATACAGACAACAACTACACCATAGATTCACACAACAGTATCCTCACCTCACTGTCACCGAACAAAGAGGTTGTTGATCAAAAAAGAACAATTATACACAACAACCTTATTCCACAAACAACACTTGAACGTATCAAACAACAGGTTGCTGATCAAATACATCAACAGACAGAAACATCTAACATTAATGAAGATCATGTAACCTGTCAGGATAATCCAGCAACAAGCATTGATAATAACACACATACAACAATTACCACTAATGATACTACAGACATTTCCTCATCCATCACTGATAACATAGACATGGATTTAGTTAATACACTCTCACATATATTTCAGGAAACACTCACTAAATATACAGGCACAGATCCCACACAACGACCACGAATACCAAAAATCAACACGTCAAAGGAAGTAGGAAAAACACTAAATTACGTAAACACTCACTTACTACCACACTACATTCATTCAATTTCTACACTCGCAGACATTCATACATTAGTTTATGCTGGAGCAGTCACAGTAGTGACACACCATGGGCTGAAAATACAATCACAGACAAACACACAGAAAACAAAATTCTATCACAAGCCTGCCTAGCAGAGAAGAATAGAAATACAAATAAATGACATTAGACAGCAATTAGGCAGGCTGACACAATACGCTAAAAACAACATAACACCCAAATTAAGGAAACAGCTCAAAAACATTTTCAAGAAAATAAAAACACACACAAAACATGAACATCACAACACACACATTACAGAATACATTGATACACTAAAACAAAAACTTGCTGCCAAAGCACGTAGACTCAAACGATACAAAACATGTACACTACGAAAACAACAAAATAAATTATTTACAAACAATGAAAAACTCTTTTACAGACAAATTAATAACAAAGCAAACACTCATACACAGCACAGTGGCACACCAACAGAAGAAGAACTCACAACATATTGGTCTTCTCTTTGGTCCAGTGCTGTCACGCATAATGCTGATGCAGGCTGGATCGAGAAGGAGAACAGAAACTTGCACAACACATCAACTGTGCCCTGTGCTGAAATAAACATACACGATTTCCAATACACTGTTAATAGAACACACAACTGGAAGACACCTGGTGTAGACAACATTCACAATTTCTGGTACAAAAAGTTTACATCACTGCACCAGGAACTAACTAAACATCTAACACACATCATCATCAATCCACAAGACATGCCAAATTTCCTTACCCAGGGCATCACCTACATGAAACCTAAAAACAACAATACCACAGACCCCACACAATACAAACCAATTACATGTCTTCCAACACTCTACAAATTATTGACATCCTGTATCGCAAACAAAATATACAAACATGTTGAAGAACACAACATTCTAACAGAACAGCAAAAAGGTTGTCGTAGAAACCACAGGGGATGCAAAGAACAGTTACTCATAGATTCAGTCATTCTACGGCAAGCACACAAACAACACAAAAACATACACATGGCATATATAGACTACAGAAAAGCATTCGACAGTGTTCCACACAGTTGGCTGCTACATATTCTACACATGTACAAAATACATCCATCACTCATTGCATTCTTTCAAAACACTATGCAGCACTGGAGAACAACACTACATCTCAGGGTTAGTAACACTTCCATACAAACAAACCAAATTTTTATTAGGCGAGGAATTTTTCAAGGAAATTCATTGAGTCTTCTCTGGTTCTGCTTAGCCCTGAACCCATTATCCAACATGTTAAACAACACGCAATATGGTTACAATATCAGACACGAAAAAACAACACAGTTTACACTGTCACATCTCATGTACATGGATAACATAAAACTTTATGCATCCACACAAAAACAACTTCATCAACTTCTACAAATCACACATTCATATACCAAGGACATACAAATGGAATTTGGCCTAGATAAATGCAAAACAGTTCACATGGAAAAAAAAATCCTGAAGAAAGAAGATTTTGCACTTGGAAATGGAGACGTTATTGAATCCATGTAAGAGGGCGAGTTTTACAAGTATTTAGGATTCCAACAGGCCAAACTAACAGAACATACACAAATAAAGCAAAGATTAATTAAAGAATACCAAAGTAGGTTAAATGCTATTCTCAGAACACAGTTAAATGCAAAACACACAGTTAAAGCAATAAACACATATGTCATCCCAGTACTCACATATTCTTTTGGAGTTATACATTGGACTCACACTGATCTTGAGCAACTCCAAAGGAAAACAAGAACAACACTTACTAAGCATAAACAACATCATCCTAAATCCGCCACAGAAAGATTAACTCTTCCACGTAAAGATGGCGGACGTGGCCTGATTGACATAGTTAACCTTCACTGCAAACAAATACAGTCACTGCGAAAGTTTTTCTACAAAAAACAAGAAACATCACAATTACATAAAGCAGTAACTCTAGCAGACTCAAATAACAGACCATTAACTACACTCACATCATATGGACACAACACAACATATAAAAAGCATAGACACCATTAAGCAATCGTGGGCTCGAAAGGCACTCCATGGCAGGCATCCTTATGATCTGGCCCAGGATTTTGTTGACAAAACTGCGTCAAACAGCTGGTTAGCTCGGGGATGCCTCTTTGGGGAGACGGAAGGATTCATGATCGCCATACAGGATCAGGTCATAAATACTAAAAACTACAGAAAACACATACTCAAAGATGCAACACTCACAAATGACACATGCAGAAAATGTCACATCATGCCAGAAACTATACAACACATCACCTCTGGTTGCAAGCTCTTGGCACAGACAGATTATTTACACAGACATAATCAAGTAGCAAATATAATACACCAAGAGCTCGCAAAGAAACACAAATTAGTAGACATCCACGAACCATACTACAAATACATTCCACAGACAGTATTGGAAAACAACACTGCACAAAATGTACTATGACAGAGCCATAATCACAGATAAAACAATTTACCACAACAGACCAGACATCACACTCATTGACAAACACAATAAAATCACATACATTATAGACATATCCATTCCAAACACTCACAATATACAAAACGCATGCACTGAAAAAATTAGCAAGTACACAGAACTCGCCCAGGAAATAAGGCATCTGTGGAGGATGGATAGGGTGCTTATTGTACCTGTTGTTCTCTCCTCTACAGGTGTCATACCACACATACTACACAAAAGCCTGGGCACATTGGAATTGAATAGAAACACATACATCACACTGCAGAAAGCCACTATATTGAATACATGTCATATTGTGAGAAAATTCCTGAATACAGACACACACACTGATACACTTCTTTAATTTCTGTTTTGGTTACTATGCCTTGACTTTGGTCCGGCATAGTACACAGCCACCGGTGTTAACCGAGTATATCTCACTTAACCCAACATAATAATAATAATAATAACTCTCCCATGGTCACCACCTGGTCGTGGTGGGAGAGCCCAGTAATTTTACTGATCCATAGGGCAATGCAGGCTGGAGCACAAGCTCCTGGTAAGGACACCCATGCCAGTAAGGTCTATGGGAAAAAATGAAGCTAAGAGTGACCACCACCCACATTCTGTGGAGATACGTATCATGGTAGTAACCAGATCAAAGTGTGATACCGGCTCGGACGTCGCCCGGGTTAACAAGGTCCGCGTTCGTGAGTTAGGCAGAGGCTCACGTTCGAAAAATAGGCCACAGTCTCCCTTGGTTACCGGTGGCGAAAGCAGCACCGGCCCAAGCATGGCTACTGCAATGCCCTCAACAGATGTGAGGAACCAACCCAGCCTTGGTGTTTCTATGGCAATGCATCCGCAGACCACAAAGGCTGGAAAATCACGCCAACGGATGAAATGGACAGTAGAAATGAACGAGTTTATCATCCGTACTTACTACACAATCACAAAACTCGAAACAAACATGATAGCATACAGACAACAACTACACCATAGATTCACACAACAGTATCTTCATCTCACTGTCACCGAACAAAGGATTGTTGATCAAAAAAAAACAATTATACACAACAACCTTATTCCACAAACAACACTTGAACTTATCAAACAACAGGTTGCTGATCAAATACATCAACAGACAGAAACATCTAACATTAATGAAGATCATGTAACCTGTCAGGATAATCCAGCAACAAGCATTGATAATAACACACATACAACAATTACCACTAATGATACTACAGACATTTCCTCATCCATCACTGATAACATAGACATGGATTTAGTTAATACGCTCTCACTTATATTTCAGGAAACACTCACTAAATATACAGGCACAGATCCCACACAACGACCACAAATACCAAAAATCAACACGTCAAAAAAAGTAGGAAAAACACTAAATTATGTAAACACTCACTTACTACCACACTACATTCATTTAATATCTACACTAGCAGACATTCATACATTAGTTTATGCTGGGGCAGTCGCAGTAGTGACACACCATGAACTGAAAGTACAATCATAGACAAATACACAGAAAACACAATTCTATCACAAGCTGCCTGGCAGAGAGAATAGAAACACAAATAAATGACATTAGACAGCAATTAGGCAGGCTGACACAATACACTAAAAACAACATAACACCCAAATTAAGGAAACAGCTCAAAAACATTTTCAAGAAAATAAAAACACACACAAAACATGAACATCACAACATACACATTACAGAATACATTGATACACTAAAACAAAAACTTGCTGCCAAAGCACGTAGACTCAAACGATACAAAACATGTACACTACGAAAACAACAAAATAAATTATTTACAAACAATGAAAAACTCTTTTACAGACAAATTAATAACAAAGCAAACACTGATACACAGCACAGTGGCACACCAACAGAAGAAGAACTCACAACATATTGGTCTTCTCTTTGGTCCAGTGCTGTCACGCATAATGCTGATGCAGGCTGGATCGAGAAGGAGAACAGAAACTTGCACAACACATCAACTGTGCCCTTTGCTGAAATAAACATACACGATGTCCAATACACTGTTAATAGAACACACAACTGGAAGACACCTGGTGTAGACAACATTCACAATTTCTGGTACAAAAAGTTTACATCACTGCACCAGGAACTAACTAAACATCTAACACACATCATCATCAATCCACAAGACATGCCAAATTTCCTTACCCAGGGCATCACCTACATGAAACCTAAAAACAACAATACCACAGACCCCACACAATACAGACCAATTACATGTCTTCCAACACTCTACAAATTATTGACATCCTGTATCGCAAACAAAATATACAAACACGTTGAAGAACACAACATTCTAACAGAACAGCAAAAAGGTTGTCGTAGAAACCACAGGGGATGCAAAGAACAGTTACTCATAGATTCAGTTATTCTACAGCAAGCACACAAACAAACAGAAACATACACATGGCATATACAGGGTGGGCCAGCGAAAACGAAACGGCAGAGTGTTCGTGTTCGTCCAAGCAAAGCGCTCGGACAGGTCGATTCTACTCTCGAGGGGACATCTTTTGCAATAAAGTTTTTGCGATTTTGAATACAACAGACGACAAAAAATTTTAAAAACTCATTTATTTTGTAATAACTAAACACGCATTTATTTCGAAAAAAATGTTTGTTTAGTTAATATTCAGAATCGCAAAAACTTTATTGCAAAAGATGTCCCCTCGAGAGTAAAATCGACCTGTCCGAGCGCTTTGCTTGGACGAACACGAACACACTGCCGTTTCGTTTTCGCTGGCCCACCCTGTATAGACTACAGAAAGGCATTCGACAGTGTTCCACACAGTTGGCTGCTACATATTCTACACATGTACAAAATACATCCATCACTCATTGCATTCTTTCAAAACACTATGCAGCACTGGAGAACAACACTACATCTCAGGGTTCATAATACTTCCATACAAACAAACCAAATTTTTATTAGGCGATAAATTTTTCAAGGAGATTCCTTGAGTCCTCTCTGGTTCTGCTTAGCCCTGAACCCATTATCCAACATGTTAAACAACACGCAATATGGTTACAATATCAAACACGAAAAAACATCACAGTTTACACTGTCACATCTCATGTACATGGATAACATAAAACTTTATGCATCCACACAAAAACAACTTCATCAACTTTTACAAATCACACATTCATATACCAAGGACATACAAATGGAATTTGGCCTAGATAAATGCAAAACAGTTCACATGGAAAAAGAATCCTGAAGAAAGAAGATTTTGCACTTGGAAATGGAGACGTTATTGAATCCATGTAAGAGGGCGAGTTTTACAAGTATTTAGGATTCCAACAGGCCAAACTAACAGAACATACACAAATAAAGCAAAGATTAATTAAAGAATACCAAAGTAGGCTAAATGCTATTCTCAGAACACAGTTAAATGCAAAACACACAGTTAAAGCAATAAACACATATGTCATCCCAGTACTCACATATTCTTTTGGAGTTATACATTGGACTCACACAGATCTTGAGCAACTCCAAAGAAAACAAGAACAACACTTACTAAGCATAAACAACATCATCCTAAATCCGCCACAGAAAGATTAACCCTTCCACGTAAAGATGGCGGACGTGGCCTGATTGACATAGTTAACCTTCACTGCAAACAAATACAGTCACTGCGAAAGTTTTTCTACAAAAAACAAGAAACATCACAATTACATAAAGCAGTAACTCTAGCAGACTCAAATAACAGACCATTAAACTTACACTCACATCATATGGACACAACACAACATATAAAAAGCATAGACACCATTAAGCAATCGTGGGCTCGAAAGGCACTCCATGGCAGGCATCCTTATGATCTGGCCCAGGATTTTGTTGACAAAACTGCGTCAAACAGCTGGTTAGCTCGGGGATGCCTCTTTGGGGAGACGGAAGGATTCATGATCGCCATACAGGATCAGGTCATAAATACTAAAAACTACAGAAAACACATACTCAAAGATGCAACACTCACAAATGACACATGCAGAAAATGTCACATCATGCCAGAAACTATACAACACATCACCTCTGGTTGCAAGCTCTTGGCACAGACAGATTATTTACACAGACATAATCAAGTGGCAAGTATAATACACCAAGAGCTCGCAAAGAAACACAAATTAGTAGACATCCACGAACCATACTACAAATACATTCCACAGACAGTATTGGAAAACAACTTGCACAAAATGTACTATGACAGAGCCATAATCACAGATAAAACAATTTACCACAACAGACCAGACATCACACTCATTGACAAACACAATAAAATCACATACATTATAGACATATCCATTCCAAACACTCACAATATACAAAACGCATGCACTGAAAAAATTAGCAAGTACACAGAACTCGCCCAGGAAATAAGGCATCTGTGGAGGATGGATAGGGTGCTTATTGTACCTGTTGTTCTCTCCTTTACAGGTGTCATACCACACACACTACACAAAAGCCTGGGCACATTACAATTGAATAGAAACACATACATCACACTACAGAAGGCCACTATATTGAATACATGTCATATTGTGAGAAAATTCCTGAATACAGACACACACACTGATACACTTCTTTAATTTCTGTTTTGGTTACTATGCCTTGACTTTGGTCCGGCATAGTACACAGCCACCGGTTATTTTTATTATTATTATTATTTATCAAAAAAATAATAATAAAAATAATTTTAACAAACTACTCACTTTAACGTTTTCTTTTTCTTTTCGATCGTACTTTTTTTGAGTTCTTTGATTCGTCGTCGCTTGTGGCTGGTCTTTTTTTTTCTACATGTGCCGGTTGATTCTTTCTTACTTCTAGACAAAATTCTCTTTGAGATCGGAAGCGACAATTGTACCTTTTCCTTTGGTTCCTTGCCGATTTTAGACGAAACTCTCTTTGATTTCGTAGGCGTTGGTGTTACTTTTCCCTTCGATTTTTCGCACTTTTAGACGAACCTTTCTTCGATTTCGGAGCCAATGCTGTTTCTTTTTCCTTTGATCCTTTAACGGTTTCGGACGACGATCTCTTCGATTTCGGTGAGAATGTCACCGTCTGGCACAATTACAGGTCCGAATGACGCGGTTGAGACTTTAACAGACCTGTAGAGCATACTGATAAAAACAAAAAAAGTCTAATGAACCATGGCTGTACCAGCGAGCCTTCGCGAGATACAGGCTCCCAAAATGACTATATGTAAACTTTTCGAGACCCTCAAAGATGGGGTAAAATTTAAAAGTAAAAATTTTCACAAGTACAACTAAAAATTGCGTTTCGAACGCTTTCTGTTACAACTTACTAGAAACTCCTAAACCCCCCTAAACACGAGGGTGCCACCTCTCGACCACCACTTCCGGGGAGTGCCGTCGGGACTCGCGTCGCTCTCTCCGCTAAGCCTATCGCGCGTTTAACAGGCAGCAAGCTCTATTCTAACGATAGTCGTCGGCAAAGGCCAAAGGAAGGCCCGATTAACAAGACTAATTAGGCAACGCTTTTTCCGACGCCGTTCCCATGTAAACAGAGAGCGCTTCTTCTATTTCGCGCTATCTCTAACACGCTCTAACTACCGAAAAGGCCAAGAAAACAGATCCTACACTCACCTTCGACAGTCTCCTCCTCTCGCTACCTGACGACGTCTTGCCTGTTTCCGATCTTGTGTAGGCGAGGACGAGGTGAAGTCGCCGGTCACCGCCGCCGGGCCTCCTCCTCGGCTATGTCCCGGAGGTCGGCGAAGACGAAGATGGTGTCCGAACAATCGCATATAATCCAGGTTTCGCGTACAAGTATCCAGGGCCGGATTTTCCAATCCAGGGGCCCTGGGCACAAATTCGGTGGGGATCCCCCCTTTAAGAGTAGGCAAATTTGATGATTTAGAAAATTTACACAAAATACTGTACTTTCAATTAGATTTCAACTAGGAAGTTGTAAATTTCATTTTAAAATAAGGTTATTGTATACATACATATATTTTATTGTGTAAAACTAATTATTTTAAGTTAACTGAAAAATACCTATGTGAAATTTTCCGATGTTTCATAGACTTTTTCTCGGGTTTGGTTTTCTCTGCCTGTTGCCGTCATGATTAGGCCACACTAGGCTGTCGCGGTAATAGAAAAGTTTTAGTTCTGTGAGGGCCCCTATTTTGTGGGGGCCCTGGGCACAGGCCCCAAATGCCCTTATGTAAATCCGGCCCTGGTCGCCATCTTGAATGTCGTGTAAAATTTCCCCGTCGCCATCTTGGAACCATAGGTAACATTTACCTGAAATTTTTATCGGACGAACTAAAAATCCAACCGTTCGCAATAACAATACCGACCGCTCGCAACAATAAAACTCTGACAATTCGTTATTACAGACTATTATTGTTGCGCTGCCACGAAATTTAATATTAAAAGTTTGGCCGAAGTTGTGTGATTTGCGCGGACCTTTCCTTGCATATAGTCGCACAGTAATGGTAGCGTCAATATGTAGGCAAAAACCTAATATTCTCGTATAAAGAAAAATAAAAATTCCGATTGTATCATGACCCTTATAATCGGAAAAAGAATAAACTTTAAGTAGAGTAACCCCAATTTCATCTACCTTATTTATTTAAGTTAAGCTGCTGGAGGGCGCTGTAAGCAATTTCCGCTTTGCTAGAAACACTTGTATATTTCAGCTATTCATTATTGTTGTTTGGCTCTTTGTATAAGTTATCCGTTTCATAGAAAATAGAAATGAAATGCCAAATGAACGCACCAGAAAAGCCTGATGTTAACAAAAATAGCTACCATTGTTCTGTTCATTAAATGATGTAGTCGAGCTGGCTGACTGACGTAGGGGTTTTATCTGGTAAAAATCACGATTGTGGCTGAAAATTTTGGGGTTTCAGTCGTCTGTAAACTGTTTCGAGAGTCAACACCTTTATTACCAGGTAGAAGGTCTGCTCTATTACTAAGTCAACACCTTTAAGAATTTCTCAACCTTCTAAGGACAACATCTACTTTACTGTTAAGCTACGTAATTGTAATAGGACAAGCAAACAAGACAATTGGGCTGCAATTATAAAATGATATTCATGGACGTGACATAAGGGTCAGTGGAGGCAGGTGCCTATAGAGCTAGTGGAACTGACTTGAGCACCACTTGTACGCAGGCAAAGAAAACTGCTTCGGGAAAACACGTGCTTCTTTGGGTTGGATACGTACTGAACGCGGTTCTTGTTTTCTTTCTGTGATAATGAACCACGGCTTTCTGCCACACAAAACTTCAAAAAATAACTGTTGTAGTGTTACATATATTACTACGCCGCCAGGTACAAAGTTAACCAGTAACGTGCGATAGTATTTTTTAAAAAATCGATATTAATATCGATAATACGACATACGTACAGTACGTGCAGAATCAATACATTAAGTCAAAATGATCTACTGTCACTTCTCAACTTACGTCCGAATTTGCGGAACCGAACCCCGTCGTAAGTCGATAAGTAACAGCATTGACTAATGCAGGCATTACTTTGACCATAAACTGCTGAATGTATGTATATATTGTATATTATTTAAATTTGACGTGAATGCTCCATCGCCGACCGCTTCGTTTGCTTTTCTCCGATCTCTCGATCGCCGTTCCCGAACCTGACAAGCCGACGATCCAGTTCAAAAAGACACACCAGAAACAAAAAGAGACTGAGACGTTACCACCTGGTTGCCACCTTTACGATCTTCGATCAACGACACGACAATCAAGGTATTTCTCCTCGCTCATGATATTGTACAGTACGCTCTCTCTCTCGGCCAGAAATCTGTTTATCTCAGGCGACGCTATATAGCTATATAGACAATTTAACTCGCTATTAGAAAGATAAACACAACTCTCTGTTACCTTATATATATATGTGTAAATGTTTATATAAATAAACGAGTAATTTTCGTTCTAATCAAGTTGTAGTGTGTACTTCTTCCGATCCGTCTCTCAACACTTTTCCATCCCGAATGAGACCGCCCGCGCACGTGACCTGTCGCGCGAATTCCGAAGTTGCGGCCACAACGAAGTTTCTGTGTGTATCCTAGAAGACACAGTGACGTCAGTCCCTCTGTTCACATTCTTAATCACGATATATAAAATTGTTTGTGACGCGTTTGTAATGCGATTGCTACGAAAGACGCAGGAGTAATGAAAAATATGCATATTCAAACTTTCATATCATAAAATGAGCATACAAGTTACTTTAATTATCATATGCTTTTACTTTGTGATTATTTTACAGAATACATTTTGAAATATGTGACAAAATATGCGAAATGATTACATGATATTTTTATCAGATTTCAGAAAAAGGATAGTAATATATAATTTTTTTTTAACTCATAATAAACTTCATTTGTAGAAAAGTTCTTATATTAATACTTTTCGTCGAATTCTCATTTTAAAGGTTGATAGGAAATAAGCATTTCTCTCCCATTGCCATCCCATTGACCACCCACAGCGAGACTGCATATTCTTCCGATGAAAAGCCATAGTAGATAAGTAACTCTGATACCACCATCCTCCGATTTTATGATCGTTACATTTAGATTGCCATACCTTTTCCTGGTGATCATCATATGTACTAAATCTTTGATTTTTGCTTCCGACAAAACATGACCTGTAAAAAACAAAAATAACGGTTAACGTAACCCTTGGTGCCAAGATGGCGGCGCTTCCGGTAATCTCCAATCCGAGTGTCGTGAGGAAATAGTGATAGAGGGAGTTGTCATGTAATTTACTGACGTTATACGTAATACCGTTTAACATGATGTAAAAAAAGAATGTGAAAGATTATGCAAATTTTTGGGGGATGGTCCGTTTGCATATGTCGGACCTTATTCCAATCCTACTGTGGATCTGGCAGCACCCAAAATGAGCATGCTACAAAAGGTCCTGTTAGTGCCCACAGGACAGAAACAGTCAACAAAAAGCAGTTAATCATAATGCTATATAGGAAAATCAACGGATTATTTTATAACATGATATAATTGTTAAAAAGCTAACGTCTAAGATCATTTTGGTTTTGTTACATTCGCACCCATCACCAGCCGAGAGGATAAAGCCACCAAACATTGGTAGTTGGTCGTGGGTACGCGCCTGGCCAATGGGCTGATCACGTGGAGTTTTCCGGTTTTCTCCACATTTGTATGTTTGAATAGGGGCTGATTACGTTTAAAACTAAATTATGATAATACAAATTGTGAAAATTATAAAATTTTTGATAATTGCATTTTGATAACATTCAGATATTGATATGGATGCCTTTTTAAAGTTTTATTATGTGAATATTTTATATTATACAAAAAACAAATTACAGAATCGAGAACATGTCATTAATTGCCGAATTTTTGATGGTCCTCTCATTATTTTTTTGATTGATTCATTTCGTGCAGAGAAAACATCTACACATCTAAACTATCAACAAAGAATTTTGATAGATTAAATAATATTTTGACCGATGTCAATTTTTGAATTAGGTGATCGAGTTAAGCCTAACACACGACTATATCACATTAAAAATTAAAAATAAAATTTATGTGTAAAAATCTAACAGAACTATCTGTTAAATCTTGAAGAAGACATTTTAATGAGTAAAACAAAATAAAACAGTTGTCAATTAGTCGATTTGAAACTCAGAAAAAAGCATTTTTTAATAGAGCCATAAAACAATTAATGTTTATTGACTCTCGCGATAGGGGGTAACGCGAGGTCTATTATAAAAATTTTTAGCAGTAGTACTGAATTTCTACTGACTTCACACGAATGAGTGATCTTTCTTCCCCATTTGCAAACAAACCCGATGATTATCGGTGAAACGTCAGATAACTTACAGCGAGTTGAAATTTGATATGTTTATTATTTTGTGTTTTTTTCATCAAATTACGTAAAAATAAATATTGAAAAGACAATTTTGTCAATACAAAAGTAATTTATACTACTAAATAGAGAACAAAGCGTAGAATTTAACGGAAAAATTGTAGTTCTTCTACGCGATAGAAAAAATTTATTAATTTCAAAATAAAAATGGCGGGTCTGACAGACCCGTGCGACCTAAGTAAGAGAACGATTCCTAGCGATTCA
>NW_027121931.1:0-4522 GCF_030686945.1 Centruroides vittatus
GACTCCACAGCGAAGCTTCCCTCCACTCGACCTGACAAATAATTAAGCCCGACATTGCTCGGAATAAAGGTAAAGTCCACATGGGACACCGCCATCCGTGATAGTGGGCGGGTCTCTCACTGACCCGTAAGCCGACAGAAAGGAGGTACAGTACCCGTGTACGAGGGCGACGAAGAGAAACGGCAGGAAAAAGACGACTGCCCAGCGAACAGCGAAGCTTGTGTGTGTGTGTGTGTGTGTGTGTGTGTGTGTGTGTGTATATATATGGTGCGCGTTACCGAAGGATACTTGCAGGGCCGGATTTAACATAAGGGCATTTGGGGCCTGTGCCCAGGGCCCCCACAAAATAGGGGCCCCACAAAACTAAAAAGAATTCTGTTTAAACACATTTTTTTCTATTACCCGCGACAGCCTAGTGTGGCCTAATCATGAGGGCAACAGGCAGAGAAAACCAAACCCGAGAAAAAGTCTATGAAACATCGGAAAATTTCGGGAAAAAATTTCACATAGGTATTTTTCAGTTAAATTAAAATAATTAGTTTTACACAATAAAATATATGTATGTTTACAATAACCTTATTTTAAAATGAAATTTACAACTTCCTAGTTGAAATCTAATTGAAAAGTACAGTATTTTGTGTAAATTTTTCTAAATCATACATTTTGCCTACTCTTAAAAGGGGATCCCCACCGAATTTGTGCCCAGAGCCCCTGGATTGGTAAATCCGGCCCTGATGGCAACGGGGAAATTTTACCGTACGGTACGGAGATCACGTGACTCCAAATATTATACTAATATTTAATAATAATAATAATAACTCTCCCGTGGTCACCACCTGGTCGTGGTGGGAGAGCCCAGTAATTTTACTGATCCATAGGGCAATGCAGGCTGGAGCATAAGCTCCTGGTAGGGACACCCATGCCAGTAAGGTCTATGGGGAGAAATGAAGCTAAGAGTGACCACGCCCACATTCTGTGGAGATATTCATCATGGTAATAACTAGATCAAAGTGTGATACCGGCTCGGACGTCGCCCGGGTTAACAAGGTCCGCGTTCGTGGGTTAGGCAGAGGCTCACGTTCGAAAAATAGGTCACAGTCTCCCTTGGTTACCGGTGGCGAAAGCAGCACCGGCCCAAGCATGGCTACTGCAATGCCCTCAACAGATGTGAGGAACCAACCCAGCCTTGGTGTTTCTGTGGCAATGCATCCACAGACCACAAAGGCTGGAAAACCACGCCAACGGATGAAATGGACAGTAGAAATGAACGAGTTTATCATCCGTACTTACTACACCATCACAAAACTCGAAACAAACATGACAGCATACAGACAACAACTACACCATAGATTCACACAACAGTATCCTCATCTCACTGTCACCGAACAAAGGGTTGTTGATCAAAAAAGAACAATTATACACAACAACCTTATTCCACAAACAACACTTGAACTTATCAAACAACAGGTTGCTGATCAAATACATCAACAGACAGAAACATCTAACATTAATGAAGATCATGTAACCTGTCAGGATAATCCAGCGACAAGCATTGATAATAACACACATACAACAATTACCACTAATGATACTACAGACACTTCCTCATCCATCACTGATAACATAGACTTGGATTTAGTTAATACGCTCTCACTTATATTTCAGGAAACACTCACTAAATATACAGGCACAGATCCCACACAACGACCACGAATACCAAAAATCAACACGTCAAAGGAAAGTAGGAAAAACACTAAATTATGTAAACACTCACTTACTACCACACTACATTCATTCAATTTCTACACTCGCAGACATTCATACATTAGTTTATGCTGGGGCAGTCACAGTAGTGACACACCATGGACTGAAAGTACAGTCACAGACAAATACACAGAAAACACAATACTATCACAAGCCTGCCTGGCAGAGAAGAATAGAAATACAAATAAATGACATTAGACAGCAATTAGGCAGGCTGACACAATACACTAAAAGCAACATAACACCCAAATTAAGGAAACAGCTCAAAAACATTTTCAAGAAAATAAAAACACACACAAAACATGAACATCACAACACACACATTACAGAATACATTGATACACTAAAACAAAAACTTGCTGCCAAAGCACGTAGACTCAAACGATACAAAACATGTACACTACGAAAACAACAAAATAAATTATTTACAAACAATGAAAAACTCTTTTACAGACAAATTAATAACAAAGCAAACACTGATACACAGCACAGTGGCACACCAACAGAAGAAGAACTCACAACATATTGGTCTTCTCTTTGGTCCAGTGCTGTCACGCACAATGCTGAAGCAGGCTGGATCGAGGAGGAGAACAGAAACTTACACAACATACCAACTATGCCCTGTGTTGAAATAAGCATACATGATTTCCAATACACTGTTAACAGAACACACAACTGGAAGACACCTGGTGTAGACAACATTCACAATTTCTGGTACAAAAAGTTTACATCACTGCACCAGGAACTAGCTAAACACCTAACACACATCATCATCAATCCACAAGACATGCCAAATTTTCTTACTCAGGGCATCACCTACATGAAACCTAAAAACAACAATACCACAGACCCCACACAATACAGACCAATTACATGTCTTCCAACACTCTACAAATTATTGACTTCCTGTATCGCAAACAAAATATACAAACATGTTGAAGAACACGACATTCTAACGGAACAACAAAAAGGTTGCCGTAGAAATCACAGGGGATGCAAAGAACAGTTACTCATAGATTCAGTCATTCTACGGCAAGCACACAAACAACACAGAAACATACACATGGCATATATAGACTACAGAAAAGCATTCGACAGTGTTCCACACAGTTGGCTGCTACATATCCTACACATGTACAAAATACATCCATCACTCATTGCATTCTTTCAAAACACTATGCAGCACTGGAGAACAACACTACATCTCAGGGTTAGTAACACTTCCATACAAACAAAGCAAATTTTTATTAGGCGAGGAATTTTTCAAGGAGATTCCTTGAGTCCTCTCTGGTTCTGCTTAGCCCTGAACCCATTATCCAACATGTTAAACAACACGCAATATGGTTACAATATCAGACACGAAAAAACAACACAGTTTACACTGTCACATCTCATGTACATGGATGACATAAAACTTTATGCATCCACACAAAACAACTTCATCAACTCCTACAAATCACACATTCATACACCAAGGACATACAAATGGAATTTGGCCTAGATAAATGCAAAACAGTTCACATAGAAAAAGGAATCCTGAAGAAAGAAGATTTTGCACTTGGAAATGGAGACGTTATTGAATCCATGGAAGAGGGCGAGTTCTATAAGTATTTAGGATTCCAACAGGCCAAACTAACAGAACATACAGAAATAAAGCAAAGATTAATTAAAGAATACCAAAGTAGGTTAAATGCTATTCTCAGAACACAATTAAATGCAAAACACACAGTTAAAGCAATAAACACATATGTCATCCCAGTACTCACATATTCTTTTGGAGTTATACATTGGACTCACACTGATCTTGAGCAACTCCAAAGGAAAACAAGAACAACACTTACTAAGCATAAACAACATCATCCTAAATCTGCCACAGAAAGATTAACCCTTCCACGTAAAGATGGCGGACGTGGCCTGATTGACATAGTTAACCTTCACTACAAACAAATACAGTCACTACGAGAGTTTTTCTACAAAAAACAAGAAACATCACAATTACATAAAGCAGTAACTCTAGCAGACTCGAATAACACACCATTAAACTTACACTCACATCATATGGACATAACACAACATATAAAAAGCATAGACACCATTAAGCAATCGTGGGCTCGAAAGGCACTCCATGGCAGGCATCCTTACGATCTGGCCCAGGATTTTGTTGACAAAACTGCGTCAAACAGCTGGTTAGCTCGGGGATGCCTCTTTGGGGAGACGGAAGGATTCATGATTGCCATACAGGATCAGGTCATAAATACTAAAAACTACAGAAAACACATACTCAAAGATGCAACACTCACAAATGACACATGCAGAAAATGTCACATCATGCCAGAAACTATACAACACATCACCTCTGGTTGCAAGCTCTTGGCACAGACAGATTATTTACACAGACATAACCAAGTAGCAAATATAATACACCAAGAGCTTGCAAAGAAACACAAATTAGTAGACATCCACGAACCATACTACAAATACATTCCACAGACAGTATTGGAAAAACAACACGCACAAAATGTACTACGACAGAGCCATAATCACAGATAAAACAATTTACCACAACAGACCAGACATCACACTCATTGACAAACACAATAAAATCACATACATTATAGACATATCCATTCCAAACACTCACAATATACAAAACGCATGCACTGAAAAAATTAGCAAGTACACAGAACTCGCCCAGGAAATAAGGCATCTGTGGAGGATGGATAGGGTGCTTATTGTACCTGTTGTTCTCTCCTCTACA
>NW_027121932.1:0-1940 GCF_030686945.1 Centruroides vittatus
TCACCTACATGAAACCTAAAAACAACAATACCACAGACCCCACACAATACAGACCAATTACATGTCTTCCAACACTCTACAAATTATTGACATCCTGTATCGCAAACAAAATATACAAACACGTTGAAGAACACAACATTCTAACAGAACAGCAAAAAGGTTGTCGTAGAAACCACAGGGGATGCAAAGAACAGTTACTCATAGATTCAGTCATTCTACGGCAAGCACACAAACAACACAGAAACATACACATGGCATATATAGACTACAGAAAAGCATTCGACAGTGTTCCACACAGTTGGCTGCTACATATTCTACACATGTACAAAATACATCCATCACTCATTGCATTCTTTCAAAACACTATGCAGCACTGGAGAACAACACTACATCTCAGGGTTAGTAACACTTCCATACAAACAAACCAAATTTTTATTAGGCGATAAATTTTTCAAGGAGATTCCTTGAGTCCTCTCTGGTTCTGCTTAGCCCTGAACCCATTATCCAACATGTTAAACAACACGCAATATGGTTACAATATCAGACACGAAAAAACAACACAGTTTACACTGTCACATCTCATGTACATGGATGACATAAAACTTTATGCATCCACACAAAAACAACTTCATCAACTCCTACAAATCACACATTCATACACCAAGGACATACAAATGGAATTTGGCCTAGATAAATGCAAAACACTTCACATAGAAAAAGGAATCCTGAAGAAAGAAGATTTTGCACTTGGAAATGGAGACGTTATTGAATCCATGGAATAGGGCGAGTTCTACAAGTATTTAGGATTCCAACAGGCCAAACTAACAGAACATGCACAAATAAAGCAAAAATTAATTAAAGAATACCAAAGTAGGTTAAATGCTATTCTCAGAACACAGTTAAATTCAAAACATACAGTTAAAGCAATAAACACATATGTCATCCCAGTACTCACATATTCTTTTGGAGTTATACATTGGACTCACACAGATCTTGAGCAACTCCAAAGGAAAACAAGAACAACACTTACTAAGCATAAACAACATCATCCTAAATCCGCCACAGAAAGATTAACCCTTCCACGTAAAGATGGCGGACGTGGCCTGATTGACATAGTTAACCTTCACTACAAACAAATACAGTCACTGCGAGAGTTTTTCTACAAAAAACAAGAAACATCACAATTACACAAAGCAGTAACTCTAGCAGACTCGAATAACACACCATTAAACTTACATTCACATCATATGGACACAACGCAACATATAAAAAGCGTAGACACCATTAAGCAATCGTGGGCTCGAAAGGCACTCCATGGCAGGCATCCTTATGATCTGGCCCAGGATTTTGTTGACAAAACTGCGTCAAACAGCTGGTTAGCTCGGGGATGCCTCTTTGGGGAGACGGAAGGATTCATGATTGCCATACAGGATCAGGTCATAAATACTAAAAACTACAGAAAACACATACTCAAAGATGCAACACTCACAAATGACACATGCAGAAAATGTCACATCATGCCAGAAACTATACAACATATCACCTCTGGTTGCAAGCTCTTGGCACAGACAGATTATTTACACAGACATAATCAAGTAGCAAATATAATACACCAAGAGCTTGCAAAGAAAACACAAATTAGTAGACATCCACGAACCATACTACAAATACATTCCACAGACAGTATTGGGAAAACAACACGCACAAAATGTACTACGACAGAGCCATAATCACAGATAAAACAATTTACCACAACAGACCAGACATCACACTCATTGACAAACACAATAAAATCACATACATTATAGACATATCCATTCCAAACACTCACAATATACAAAACGCATGCACTGAAAAAATTAGCAAGTACACAGAACTCGCCCAGGAAATAAGGCATCTGTGGAGGATGGATAGGGTGCTTATTGTACCTGTTGTTTCTC
>NW_027121933.1:0-50027 GCF_030686945.1 Centruroides vittatus
ACCACACATACTACACAAAAGCCTGGGCACATTGGAATTGAATAGAAACACATACATCACACTGCAGAAAGCCACTATATTGAATACATGTCATATTGTGAGAAAATTCCTGAATACAGACACACACACTGATACACTTCTTTAATTTCTGTTTTGGTTACTATGCCTTGACTCTGGTCCGGCATAGTACACAGCCACCGGTGTTAACCGAGTATATCTCACTTAACCCAACATAATAATAATAATAATAACTCTCCCGTGGTCACCACCTGGTCGTGGTGGGAGAGCCCAGTAATTTTACTGATCCATAGGGCAATGCAGGCTGGAGCACAAGCTCCTGGTAGGGACACCCATGCCAGTAAGGTCTATGGGGAGAAATGAAGCTAAGAGTGACCACGCCCACATTCTGTGGAGATACTTATCATGGTAGTAACCAGATCAAAGTGTGATACCGGCTCGGACGTCGCCCGGGTTAACAAGGTCCGCGTTCGTGAGTTAGGCAGAGGCTCACGTTCGAAAAATAGGCCACAGTCTCCCTTGGTTACCGGTGGCGAAAGCAGCACCGGCCCAAGCATGGCTACTGCAATGCCCTCAACAGATGTGAGGAACCAACCCAGCCTTGGTGTTTCTGTGGCAATGCATCCACAGACCACAAAGGCTGGAAAACCACGCCAACGGATGAAATGGACAGTAGAAATGAACGAGTTTATCATCCGTACTTACTACACCATCACAAAACTCGAAACAAACATGATAGCATACAGACAACAACTACACCATAGATTCACACAACAGTATCCTCATCTCACTGTCACCGAACAAAGGATTGTTGATCAAAAAAAAACAATTATACACAACAACCTTATTCCACAAACAACACTTGAACTTATCAAACAACAGGTTGCTGATCAAATACATCAACAGACAGAAACATCTAACATTAATGAAGATCATGTAACCTGTCAGGATAATCCAGCAACAAGCATTGATAATAACACACATACAACAATTACCACTAATGATACTACAGACACTTCCTCATCCATCACTGATAACATAGACATGGATTTAGTTAATACACTCTCACTTATATTTCAGGAAACACTCACTAAATATACAGGCACAGATCCCACACAACGACCACGAATACCAAAAATCAACACGTCAAAAAAAGTAGGAAAAACACTAAATTATGTAAACACTCACTTACTACCACACTACATTCATTTAATATCTACACTAGCAGACATTCATACATTAGTTTATGCTGGGGCAGTCGCAGTAGTGACACACCATGAACTGAAAGTACAATCATAGACAAATACACAGAAAACACAATTCTATCACAAGCTGCCTGGCAGAGAATAGAAACACAAATAAATGACATTAGACAGCAATTAGGCAGGCTGACACAATACACTAAAAACAACATAACACCCAAATTAAGGAAACAGCTCAAAAACATTTTCAAGAAAATAAAAACACACACAAAACATGAACATCACAACATACACATTACAGAATACATTGATACACTAAAACAAAAACTTGCTGCCAAAGCACGTAGACTCAAACGATACAAAACATGTACACTACGAAAACAACAAAATAAATTATTTACAAACAATGAAAAACTCTTTTACAGACAAATTAATAACAAAGCAAACACTGATACACAGCACAGTGGCACACCAACAGAAGAAGAACTCACAACATATTGGTCTTCTCTTTGGTCCAGTGCTGTCACGCATAATGCTGATGCAGGCTGGATCGAGAAGGAGAACAGAAACTTGCACAACACATCAACTGTGCCCTGTGCTGAAATAAACATACACGATGTCCAATACACTGTTAATAGAACACACAACTGGAAGACACCTGGTGTAGACAACATTCACAATTTCTGGTACAAAAAGTTTACATCACTGCACTAGGAACTAGCTAAACATCTAACACACATCATCATCAATCCACAAGACATGCCAAATTTTCTTACTCAGGGCATCACCTACATGAAACCTAAAAACAACAATACCACAGACCCCACACAATACAGACCAATTACATGTCTTCCAACACTCTACAAATTATTGACATCCTGTATTGCAAACAAAATATACAAACATGTTGAAGAACACGACATTCTTACAGAACAACAAAAAGATTGTCGTAGAAACCACAGGGGATGCAAAGAACAGTTACTCATAGATTCAGTTATTCTACAGCAAGCACACAAACAAACAGAAACATACACATGGCATATACAGGGTGGGCCAGCGAAAACGAAACGGCAGAGTGTTCGTGTTCGTCCAAGCAAAGCGCTCGGACAGGTCGATTCTACTCTCGAGGGGACATCTTTTGCAATAAAGTTTTTGCGATTTTGAATACAACAGACGACAAAAAATTTTAAAAACTCATTTATTTTGTAATAACTAAACACGCATTTATTTCGAAAAAAATGTTTGTTTAGTTAATATTCAGAATCGCAAAAACTTTATTGCAAAAGATGTCCCCTCGAGAGTAAAATCGACTTGTCCGAGCGCTTTGCTTGGACGAACACGAACACACTGCCGTTTCGTTTTCGCTGGCCCACCCTGTATAGACTACAGAAAGGCATTCGACAGTGTTCCACACAGTTGGCTGCTACATATTCTACACATGTACAAAATACATCCATCACTCATTGCATTCTTTCAAAACACTATGCAGCACTGGAGAACAACACTACATCTCAGGGTTCATAATACTTCCATACAAACAAACCAAATTTTTATTAGGCGATAAATTTTTCAAGGAGATTCCTTGAGTCCTCTCTGGTTCTGCTTAGCCCTGAACCCATTATCCAACATGTTAAACAACACGCAATATGGTTACAATATCAAACACGAAAAAACAACACAGTTTACACTGTCACATCTCATGTACATGGATAACATAAAACTTTATGCATCCACACAAAAACAACTTCATCAACTTTTACAAATCACACATTCATATACCAAGGACATACAAATGGAATTTGGCCTAGATAAATGCAAAACAGTTCACATGGAAAAAGGAATCCTGAAGAAAGAAGATTTTGCACTTGGAAATGGAGACGTTATTGAATCCATGTAAGAGGGCGAGTTTTACAAGTATTTAGGATTCCAACAGGCCAAACTAACAGAACATACACAAATAAAGCAAAGATTAATTAAAGAATACCAAAGTAGGCTAAATGCTATTCTCAGAACACAGTTAAATGCAAAACACACAGTTAAAGCAATAAACACATATGTCATCCCAGTACTCACATATTCTTTTGGAGTTATACATTGGACTCACACAGATCTTGAGCAACTCCAAAGGAAAACAAGAACAACACTTACTAAGCATAAACAACATCATCCTAAATCCGCCACAGAAAGATTAACCCTTCCACGTAAAGATGGCGGACGTGGCCTGATTGACATAGTTAACCTTCACTGCAAACAAATACAGTCACTGCGAGAGTTTTTCTACAAAAAACAAGAAACATCACAATTACATAAAGCAGTAACTCTAGCAGACTCAAATAACACACCATTAAACTTACACTCACATCATATGGACACAACACAACATATAAAAAGCATAGACACCATTAAGCAATCGTGGGCTCGAAAGGCACTCCATGGCAGGCATCCTTATGATCTGGCCCAGGATTTTGTTGACAAAACTGCGTCAAACAGCTGGTTAGCTCGGGGATGCCTCTTTGGGGAGACGGAAGGATTCATGATCGCCATACAGGATCAGGTCATAAATACTAAAAACTACAGAAAACACATACTCAAAGATGCAACACTCACAAATGACACATGCAGAAAATGTCACATCATGCCAGAAACTATACAACACATCACCTCTGGTTGCAAGCTCTTGGCACAGACAGATTATTTACACAGACATAATCAAGTGGCAAGTATAATACACCAAGAGCTCGCAAAGAAACACAAATTAGTAGACATCCACGAACCATACTACAAATACATTCCACAGACAGTATTGGAAAACAACTTGCACAAAATGTACTATGACAGAGCCATAATCACAGATAAAACAATTTACCACAACAGACCAGACATCACACTCATTGACAAACACAATAAAATCACATACATTATAGACATATCCATTCCAAACACTCACAATATACAAAACGCATGCACTGAAAAAATTAGCAAGTACACAGAACTCGCCCAGGAAATAAGGCATCTGTGGAGGATGGATAGGGTGCTTATTGTACCTGTTGTTCTCTCCTCTACAGGTGTCATACCACACACACTACACAAAAGCCTGGGCACATTACAATTGAATAGAAACACATACATCACACTACAGAAGGCCACTATATTGAATACATGTCATATTGTGAGAAAATTCCTGAATACAGACACACACACTGATACACTTCTTTAATTTCTGTTTTGGTTACTATGCCTTGACTTTGGTCCGGCATAGTACACAGCCACCGGTTATTTTTATTATTATTATTATTTATCAAAAAAATAATAATAAAAATAATTTTAACAAACTACTCACTTTAACGTTTTCTTTTTTTTTTCGATCGTACTTTTTTTGAGTTCTTTGATTCGTCGTCGCTTGTGGCTGGTCTTTTTTTTTCTACATGTGCCGGTTGATTCTTTCTTACTTCTAGACAAAATTCTCTTTGAGATCGGAAGCGACAATTGTACCTTTTCCTTTGGTTCCTTGCCGATTTTAGACGAAACTCTCTTTGATTTCGTAGGCGTTGGTGTTACTTTTCCCTTCGATTTTTCGCACTTTTAGACGAACCTTTCTTCGATTTCGGAGCCAATGCTGTTTCTTTTTCCTTTGATCCTTTAACGGTTTCGGACGACGATCTCTTCGATTTCGGTGAGAATGTCACCGTCTGGCACAATTACAGGTCCGAATGACGCGGTTGAGACTTTAACAGACCTGTAGAGCATACTGATAAAAACAAAAAAAGTCTAATGAACCATGGCTGTACCAGCGAGCCTTCGCGAGATACAGGCTCCCAAAATGACTATATGTAAACTTTTCGAGACCCTCAAAGATGGGGTAAAATTTAAAAGTAAAAATTTTCACAAGTACAACTAAAAATTGCGTTTCGAACGCTTTCTGTTACAACTTACTAGAAACTCCTAAACCCCCCTAAACACGAGGGTGCCACCTCTCGACCACCACTTCCGGGGAGTGCCGTCGGGACTCGCGTCGCTCTCTCCGCTAAGCCTATCGCGCGTTTAACAGGCAGCAAGCTCTATTCTAACGATAGTCGTCGGCAAAGGCCAAAGAAAGGCCCGATTAACAAGACTAATTAGGCAACGCTTTTTCCGACGCCGTTCCCATGTAAACAGAGAGCGCTTCTTCTATTTCGCGCTATCTCTAACACGCTCTAACTACCGAAAAGGCCAAGAAAACAGATCCTACACTCACCTTCGACAGTCTCCTCCTCTCGCTACCTGACGACGTCTTGCCTGTTTCCGATCTTGTGTAGGCGAGGACGAGGTGAAGTCGCCGGTCACCGCCGCCGGGCCTCCTCCTCGGCTATGTCCCGGAGGTCGGCGAAGACGAAGATGGTGTCCGAACAATCGCATATAATCCAGGTTTCGCGTACAAGTATCCAGGGCCGGATTTTCCAATCCAGGGGCCCTGGGCACAAATTCGGTGGGGATCCCCCCTTTAAGAGTAGGCAAATTTGATGATTTAGAAAATTTACACAAAATACTGTACTTTCAATTAGATTTCAACTAGGAAGTTGTAAATTTCATTTTAAAATAAGGTTATTGTATACATACATATATTTTATTGTGTAAAACTAATTATTTTAAGTTAACTGAAAAATACCTATGTGAAATTTTCCGATGTTTCATAGACTTTTTCTCGGGTTTGGTTTTCTCTGCCTGTTGCCGTCATGATTAGGCCACACTAGGCTGTCGCGGTAATAGAAAAGTTTTAGTTCTGTGAGGGCCCCTATTTTGTGGGGGCCCTGGGCACAGGCCCCAAATGCCCTTATGTAAATCCGGCCCTGGTCGCCATCTTGAATGTCGTGTAAAATTTCCCCGTCGCCATCTTGGAACCATAGGTAACATTTACCTGAAATTTTTATCGGACGAACTAAAAATCCAACCGTTCGCAATAACAATACCGACCGCTCGCAACAATAAAACTCTGACAATTCGTTATTACAGACTATTATTGTTGCGCTGCCACGAAATTTAATATTAAAAGTTTGGCCGAAGTTGTGTGATTTGCGCGGACCTTTCCTTGCATATAGTCGCACAGTAATGGTAGCGTCAATATGTAGGCAAAAACCTAATATTCTCGTATAAAGAAAAATAAAAATTCCGATTGTATCATGACCCTTATAATCGGAAAAAGAATAAACTTTAAGTAGAGTAACCCCAATTTCATCTACCTTATTTATTTAAGTTAAGCTGCTGGAGGGCGCTGTAAGCAATTTCCGCTTTGCTAGAAACACTTGTATATTTCAGCTATTCATTATTGTTGTTTGGCTCTTTGTATAAGTTATCCGTTTCATAGAAAATAGAAATGAAATGCCAAATGAACGCACCAGAAAAGCCTGATGTTAACAAAAATAGCTACCATTGTTCTGTTCATTAAATGATGTAGTCGAGCTGGCTGACTGACGTAGGGGTTTTATCTGGTAAAAATCACGATTGTGGCTGAAAATTTTGGGGTTTCAGTCGTCTGTAAACTGTTTCGAGAGTCAACACCTTTATTACCAGGTAGAAGGTCTGCTCTATTACTAAGTCAACACCTTTAAGAATTTCTCAACCTTCTAAGGACAACATCTACTTTACTGTTAAGCTACGTAATTGTAATAGGACAAGCAAACAAGACAATTGGGCTGCAATTATAAAATGATATTCATGGACGTGACATAAGGGTCAGTGGAGGCAGGTGCCTATAGAGCTAGTGGAACTGACTTGAGCACCACTTGTACGCAGGCAAAGAAAACTGCTTCGGGAAAACACGTGCTTCTTTGGGTTGGATACGTACTGAACGCGGTTCTTGTTTTCTTTCTGTGATAATGAACCACGGCTTTCTGCCACACAAAACTTCAAAAAATAACTGTTGTAGTGTTACATATATTACTACGCCGCCAGGTACAAAGTTAACCAGTAACGTGCGATAGTATTTTTTAAAAAATCGATATTAATATCGATAATACGACATACGTACAGTACGTGCAGAATCAATACATTAAGTCAAAATGATCTACTGTCACTTCTCAACTTACGTCCGAATTTGCGGAACCGAACCCCGTCGTAAGTCGATAAGTAACAGCATTGACTAATGCAGGCATTACTTTGACCATAAACTGCTGAATGTATGTATATATTGTATATTATTTAAATTTGACGTGAATGCTCCATCGCCGACCGCTTCGTTTGCTTTTCTCCGATCTCTCGATCGCCGTTCCCGAACCTGACAAGCCGACGATCCAGTTCAAAAAGACACACCAGAAACAAAAAGAGACTGAGACGTTACCACCTGGTTGCCACCTTTACGATCTTCGATCAACGACACGACAATCAAGGTATTTCTCCTCGCTCATGATATTGTACAGTACGCTCTCTCTCTCGGCCAGAAATCTGTTTACCTCAGGCGACGCTATATAGCTATATAGACAATTTAACTCGCTATTAGAAAGATAAACACAACTCTCTGTTACCTTATATATATATGTGTAAATGTTTATATAAATAAACGAGTAATTTTCGTTCTAATCAAGTTGTAGTGTGTACTTCTTCCGATCCGTCTCTCAACACTTTTCCATCCCGAATGAGACCGCCCGCGCACGTGACCTGTCGCGCGAATTCCGAAGTTGCGGCCACAACGAAGTTTCTGTGTGTATCCTAGAAGACACAGTGACGTCAGTCCCTCTGTTCACATTCTTAATCACGATATATAAAATTGTTTGTGACGCGTTTGTAATGCGATTGCTACGAAAGACGCAGGAGTAATGAAAAATATGCATATTCAAACTTTCATATCATAAAATGAGCATACAAGTTACTTTAATTATCATATGCTTTTACTTTGTGATTATTTTACAGAATACATTTTGAAATATGTGACAAAATATGCGAAATGATTACATGATATTTTTATCAGATTTCAGAAAAAGGATAGTAATATATAATTTTTTTTTAACTCATAATAAACTTCATTTGTAGAAAAGTTCTTATATTAATACTTTTCGTCGAATTCTCATTTTAAAGGTTGATAGGAAATAAGCATTTCTCTCCCATTGCCATCCCATTGACCACCCACAGCGAGACTGCATATTCTTCCGATGAAAAGCCATAGTAGATAAGTAACTCTGATACCACCATCCTCCGATTTTATGATCGTTACATTTAGATTGCCATACCTTTTCCTGGTGATCATCATATGTACTAAATCTTTGATTTTTGCTTCCGACAAAACATGACCTGTAAAAAACAAAAATAACGGTTAACGTAACCCTTGGTGCCAAGATGGCGGCGCTTCCGGTAATCTCCAATCCGAGTGTCGTGAGGAAATAGTGATAGAGGGAGTTGTCATGTAATTTACTGACGTAATACGTAATACCGTTTAACATGATGTAAAAAAAGAATGTGAAAGATTATGCAAATTTTTGGAGGATGGTCCGTTCGCATATGTCGGACCTTATTCCAATCCTACTGTGGATCTGGCCGCACCCAAAATGAGCATGCTACAAAAGGTCCTGTTAGTGCCCACAGGACAGAAACAGTCAACAAAAAGCAGTTAATCATAATGCTATATAGGAAAATCAACGGATTATTTTATAACATGATATAATTGTTAAAAAGCTAACGTCTAAGATCATTTTGGTTTTGTTACATTCGCACCCATCACCAGCCGAGAGGATAAAGCCACCAAACATTGGTAGTTGGTCGTGGGTACGCGCCTGGCCAATGGGCTGATCACGTGGAGTTTTCCGGTTTTCTCCACATTTGTATGTTTGAATAGGGGCTGATTACGTTTAAAACTAAATTATGATAATACAAATTGTGAAAATTATAAAATTTTCGATAATTGCATTTTGATAACATTCAGATATTGATATGGATGCCTTTTTAAAGTTTTATTATGTGAATATTTTATATTATACAAAAAACAAATTACAGAATCGAGAACATGTCATTAATTGCCGAATTTTTGATGGTCCTCTCATTATTTTTTTGATTGATTCATTTCGTGCAGAGAAAACATCTACACATCTAAACTATCAACAAAGAATTTTGATAGATTAAATAATATTTTGACCGATGTCAATTTTTGAATTAGGTGATCGAGTTAAGCCTAACACACGACTATATCACATTAAAAATTAAAAATAAAATTTATGTGTAAAAATCTAACAGAACTATCTGTTAAATCTTGAAGAAGACATTCTAATGAGTAAAACAAAATAAAACAGTTGTCAATTAGTCGATTTGAAACTCAGAAAAAAGCATTTTTTAATAGAGCCATAAAACAATTAATGTTTATTGACTCTCGCGATAGGGGGTAACGCGAGGTCTATTATAAAAATTTTTAGCAGTAGTACTGAATTTCTACTGACTTCACACGAATGAGTGATCTTTCTTCCCCATTTGCAAACAAACCCGATGATTATCGGTGAAACGTCAGATAACTTACAGCGAGTTGAAATTTGATATGTTTATTATTTTGTGTTTTTTTCATCAAATTACGTAAAAATAAATATTGAAAAGACAATTTTGTCAATACAAAAGTAATTTATACTACTAAATAGAGAACAAAGCGTAGAATTTAACGGAAAAATTGTAGTTCTTCTACGCGATAGAAAAAATTTATTAATTTCAAAATAAAAATGGCGGGTCTGACAGACCCATGCGACCTAAGTAAGAGAACGATTCCTAGCGATTCACACAGGGTTAAGCAATAAAATTATAAAAATTCATTTACAACCATACTAATTTCTTATCTTTTCAATTTTGTATTTATTGGTTAATTTCGGGATCGTTTTAATTTATCATTTTTTAAATGAGCCTACTAATGGATAAAACCACTAAACGCTGGTAGTTACTTGGTCGTGGGTTCGCACTTGCCCATTGGGCTGGGGTGAGGTCCCAGATACAGTCCGAATCTCGTCTAACGTACAAAAATTTAATTCATTTGAAAAAACATTTTGTTATAAAAAATGTATGAAATAGAATTGTCGCGAAAATATGAAATAAACAATACGGTCGACGCCGTCAGGTCGCCAACTAACGGTTTGGAATGTCCATCGGAAAGTCCGAGCATTGACTTCAACGGTCGTACACTTGACAAAATTTAGAACAAACGAGAAAATATAACATTATTTTAATAGAAAACACCATCGCGTGAGTTACGAGCGAAAGTTGTAAAATTCGAATAACACTTGGGGATGAAGTCGAACAAAGGTGTCAAATTGACTAACGCAGAGCGACCTTTCCCGCGTCCGATCTGGTCGTTTAATTTCACCTGGAAACAGGAAACAGACCAATCGAAAGGTGGAAAGAGAAGGGAACCATTCAAATTCAGAATTTCGGAGAGAAATTTTTTATAAACCCCGAGATTCAAGGACGAGGGTGATCGCTTCTCTCTTTTTAACCTGTTCGCTCTCTATGTCGGTTTAGTCGGTTACGTCATACTTTACTATAGCCTAGAAGCTTGCCAAGACAAGACGTTCAATATTAAATTTTTAAAAAAACAAAACAAAAAGAA
Organism: Centruroides vittatus; assembly: GCF_030686945.1. Taxonomy (NCBI): domain Eukaryota; kingdom Metazoa; phylum Arthropoda; class Arachnida; order Scorpiones; family Buthidae; genus Centruroides; species Centruroides vittatus. The sequence continues at coordinate 10,765 of NW_027121933.1, forward strand.
TGAATTACCTGCCGAATTTTCGGGATAGAGATACTCATCATAACTTATTGGATATTTTTCCTCTTCACTTCCTATTTCAAAATTGCCATAAGCCGTATTAATGTGCCTTCCATCCAAATCTCTCATATTAATTTAGTCATTTTGCACTTAATCTTCGTACGCCGACTTCCAGCCATTTTGGCCCTAGTCCGTTGATTGCCATCGAAACTCCTATAGATCTCCGTCAGATCGCGTGGAAAAAAGACTGTGACCGTAGACTGAACGTCCTATATCCGTTCGAGAGAAATTCTTGAGTGGAATTGTGTAAGCATTGTCTTTCCAAATAAACGGCTTGTGTTGTAAAGGTGTCTGTCTCATTATCGACAATCACACCCACATCACGTTGGCACCTTTCGTTCATCTTGATAAAAACAGGAATAACTGCCCTTCCTTCTCTCTATCGGCAAAACTCACACTGGCCATGTAGTGTTCGTGTTTTTTCACGTGTCTAAAGGTTCGTTCAGTCACATTGAGTAATTTAGAATTGTGGGAAATACAAAAAACGAGACCTATTCACCCGCAAGATTAGAAAAGTAAAAAACAACACATAAAAAATGAGTTAATAAACTAAATAGATTTTATACTTTTGAATGAGTTCGAGCTGTAAGCTGAAAAATGTTCGGGGATGATTTGATTCGAATATATGGACTTCCATTCTTTATTACTTTGCCACTTTCATTGTAGTTTGCCACACTCACACTTGAATTTCCGGAAGACCCGAGATTGTATCCAGAAATTTTTTCACGGGCAGTTTTTCCCGGATAAGTCAGGTCCTATTCTTAACCTGTAGTATACAATGGCTCTGGAAAAGACCCTCACAGTGTTTAAAATAACAATTCTTGTTACGGGATATCTTAATGATTACGGCTATAATAATTTAAGGGCTTATAAAAAAATGGAATTTTCCAGTTCCAGAATGAATACAATTCGTCAATAGAAAATTTTATCGTTAGTACATTTAAATTTTTGCTATATTGTAATTTATTGGTTTTATGTTATGTAAAATGTGCAATTTATTTATAAGTTAAATTTGTTTATTGTGGAATTGCTAATCATGTTATGACGGTCTTGATAAATCCTGTGTTTCGTCCTATGTGGCTAATGAGAGTGTAAATACCCAAAATGCATTCTAAAATTTGACTATGTTAAGCCGTTAAATTTATTCATTAGGCTATTTATTTTATAACTAAAATTTTTATTTATAAAAAGTAATTTAATTATTGATTTTTTCGAATTATTTTCTCTCCCTTTTAATAAAACAGTTCTTAAACTTGTTACACTCTCACAATGTCGGCTTCAATTTTTAATAATATTTTTTATTTATTTAATTTAAAATATATGCTCACCACCTCAAATTAGTACTGGCTTGCCCTTGTACACCATATTTTTCCTGTAACAATAGAGTCGTGCCGGTCATCTATCTAACACCCTTCAGGGGAAAATTTTTCAATTGAAATAACATAACGTCTGGTTTGAGGAGGTTCATATGAAGTAATCGTGGCCTTCTTGTCTCGTAATTTTCACATTTGGTTTCGACATTTATTAATCTAACAGCTTTCTCGAGATTAAGGAAAGGCAGACAGCGGAACAGACCACAGCGGGAATTTATAGATCTATAATTTTTTCAAATTGAAGTCCAATAAGCAGTAACATCAGGCCTCTGATACCTCGAGAAGTTATTTGGTAAGCTCTTACATTTATGCTATCGCGCATACATTACACATTATGGAATTTAAAACTGAAAAGACAGAAGAATGTATCTTGTAAAACTATTTCTATAAAAATATAATGATCCATAATGGTAATGCTTCTCTTGTATATTCAGAAATTACGAAAATACCATATCTACAGTATATTTTATCATTGAAGACGTTACTAATGTAGTTATTGCACGAATTCTAAAAGCGAAAACATGCATTCGACATTTTTATCAGTAGTAATACTTAAGTGTATTGATCATCTTGCAATTTTAAAAGCACTATAAATCTAAAGACTACCGTCTTTAGATTTATAGTGCTTTTAAAATTGCAGGCATTTTTCAGTTTTATAAATCGAATTTTTAAATCTCTTCCGTTTAGGAAAATCATTTAAAGTTAATAACTGAGTATGAGTAATTCATCGAGTAAAATAAGCAATAACATTATCTTATTTTTTAAATTGATCTTTTTTCTTTACAATAAATGTTTTAAAATTGTTTTAAAGTAAGAAGATAACCACTGTTACATTGCAAACTTCGAAGATTATTACATTTATGTAAGGAAGACATAATGCAAACTTCATTGAGTATAATGCCACGAATTGTAAATTTGGAACAGGGAATGTGTCTGAAATGTTTCCTTTCACCGTTTACCTCAATGTCAATGATTTACGGTTGGAATTTTTTCAATCCTTGCGCATTCGTCACAAGAAACCACAATTATTTGCTCAATCTACTGAATAAAATTTATTTATCTTTGATCGAATGTATGTACTGGATACATTTCTTTCTTACTTTTTGTATGACAATTCCTTTTGTGTCAAGTAAAATGCCCTGTATATCGTGGTATTTGATTGTCGACGACGACATTTTTGTCAAAGTAGGCGTGTGTCTTTTTGCCTTAACGTTTGCTGTAATATTCAGCATCGTCAGAAGAGTAAAATTAAATACAAAAATAAAACTAAGAAACTCAAATTACTTTTGCGAAAATCAATTGTTTTCTATCATTAATTACTCAGGAATTGCCACAATGATTTTGACAATAATTTTTACATTATGGCTTCAGTTCTTTAATGTATTTTTCTGTTATCACGATTTGAAAAAAAGGGAATTATTCAAACACGAAGCACTTTTCTGTACCATCGAACTTGGAATATGGATGGTTTTGCTCACTGGAGGTTTATTCCACGCTATATTCATTTTTTTAATGATTATTGTCATTTTATCAAAAGCATTCCAGAAAGTATCAGAAAAACTGTACTTACTACAAAAGTATAATACAAACTTGGAACTTGAATTAGAAGAAATTATGGCACAGCACCATGAAATTTGGACATTCGCCAATCAACTCAACGGACCGTTCAATTATGCAATAACGATTTTTTATGCTGCTTTATTAACAGAAACGTGTCTATTTTATTTTATTGCCATCTTCTCGAAAGTAAAACTTGTATTGAAAGTCTTTATTTTTCTAATTTGTGCTGTAATAAGTTTTCTATGTATTTTAGTTGGCTTCTTCGCATCTGTTTTTACTTCAAATGTAAGAAATTTTATTAAAATGAAAATAATTTCATTTACGGATGATCAAACGTTTTGCTTTGTTTTTCTCTTTCAGATGCAAACATCCTTTCAAGATATAAGAAGATTTGCTGACTGCGATCTGAGTTTAGAACAGAAATTAAAGGTAAAGTATTTTAAATTTGATTTTTTAAATAAATAACCGTTAATTTTTTCTAAAATTCAGATACAGTAATGACAGTCAATTATATAATTACTATACAGATGTTGAATTTTATGAAAAGATTTGGTAAAGTATCTCTATGCTTATCCGTGAATGATTACTTCAACGTTACCAAGAAATTTCCAATTAAAGTAAATTTAACTAAATTCTATATTATTATTTATACAAATTCTATATTGACATATGTAATTTCGAAATTTTTCAGATGGCAAGCTCTCTTTATTCTGTATTTTCTGGTCTTTTAAAACTGAGGACAGCTTCAAGATTTAACAAGTGACAGTTTCAAGATATTAATATTTATATAAACAAATATTATTTAAACATTATTTTTCGTAATTCTTACTTAATTATATATTTTACATTATGTCCTTTAATAATTCCTTTGTTCCTATATGAACTTCAAATATCTGCGTTTGTCGAGTGGGTTTATTTCGTCCTTCCTTAGTTTAATAGATTTTCAAAGTTATGTTTTTACAATGGAATGTAATTGTAATGAAGACTTTGACATATTTTTTCCGTAAATTGTGCAAATTCAGTCAAACCTGTTTTTATGCTCTCTTTTTATGTGCGATTTTTTTAATGCGAATTTTTAATTTATGCGGTTTTTTTTGTGCGATTTTTTATTTGTGCGGTATAGTTGGCGACTAGTCTCGTGCGATTCGTCATGTCTCACGTTGACTTATTATAGCTAAATAAACTTATTATAGCATAAATGCACTTATTATAGTAATATTATTGCATGAATATGCGAAAAATGAAATAATTTACTTTTTAAGTCAACAAAACACCACCTGGACAAAAATATGTAAAACAGACGATAGACCAGACGATGCAGTCAAGTGCTGACATCTGTTGTCAATAAATTCTATTTCGTACGGTTTTGAGTTTTCTATGTGACTTTTTTTATGCGGTCCCTGTTGACCGCATAAAAAAATATTTTTTAATTGTGTTGCGAAAACTATTTTTTACAGCCATTCGTGAAGTTTCGTGCGATTTTCTTTAATGCGTCTTTTTTAATGCGGTCCCTATCCCTCGCATAAAAACAGGTTTGACTGTACAATATTTAAATAAGAGACGTCGTAATTTGTCTGAGAATTTACCTCGAAAAAACTTCATTAAAAAGGACAGACCATACAGTATGGTAAACAGACACGTGGTGAAACTATACGTAGACGTCAACTTCTTACCTAACATGATTAATCTGTTCCTCTGTCAGTTCAACGATCAGTTTTTAGTCTAAAATTCAACTCGGAATATTTTTGTGTAAACAGGTTTAAATTATACATGTATATTTAATATAGAATAAATCAAGATTAGATGGCAAATATAAATACTGGAATGTGTGTTTGAAAATAAATTTTATACAAGTAATACATCTTAAGCCCGATGAGTTTATAATACATCACTAAACGATCGCCTAAATACTGGGCTACAATGTGGCTAGTTAAACGATCAGCACAAACTAATTTGTCACTAGAGGTAGACGTTAGGCGCCATCTCTTAAGTAAATTAATAATTATAATTAAATTATTAAATAATTTAGAACCTTCTGGAATAAAAGAACTAACCCGAGGCGGGGCTCGAACCCGCAACTTTCGCTTGCCGTTCGGTGTGCTTGCCAGTTACGCCACCCGGACCCCGAGCAAGTCTTCGCTTCCAGAAGTATATATATTTAGTAAATTAATTAATTATTAATTTACTTAAGAGATGGCGTCTAACGTCTATTTCTTGTGACAAATTACTTTGTGCTAATCGTTTAACTAGGCACATTGTAGCCCGATATTTAGGCAATCGTTTGGTGATGTATGATAAATTTTATTTTGGTAATCACAAAAAAATAGACAAATAAACAAATATATGTTTTAATCATTCTCATCTTCTGTCTAAATAAAAGATCTGGTAATTAACATTGCCTTCTGAGTAGTTCTTGACCTCTAGCGAACGTAAGATTAGAAGGGCATAATAAATTTGTGTGTTTGTCTATAAACCCCTTTATAATGGTTACCAAAATAAATGATTGTATGTTGCTGATTTTTAAAATTTGGTTTATTACATTTAAATAAAAGCTGGTTTTTTTCTTATCATGCCGAACACCACAATAACGAGCGAAGTAATCGCGTTTCCCGAAAAACTCAATTCGAATCAACAAAATATAAATTTTTCGCTAATTTTCCACAATACCTTTAGTGAAATCGGTATAAGGCTGAGCCCTCTACCAGAGCCTTCTCTGTTATTTTTGACAGATTACAAGTTAAATTTATAATTCGATTGTCTAAAGTATTATACACAGTAAACAAAAGCGTCCACTAATTTTAACTTTAGATTCTCGAGTCTAAGTAAACACAAAAATGTTTCAAAGATTCTAAAAGTCGAAAAAAAAAAAAAAAAAAACATTCTGTACAGAAATTGCGCTTAAACAGCACACATTGTAAGCATGATTTTTCGACTAACAAAATATACAGAATTTACACGTGTTCTCTATGTAAACCTGATTTACACTGTATTACAAATGTGTATCCGCGCCTTTCCTCTTTTGTTAAACTCATATCCAGAATGTTTATTAACCCTTCTTTCTTTTGTTTGTAGTGAAATGAAATAATAGTAAACGAGCAATTATTTATTGTGATGGCACCAGGCTGTAATTTTTTAAAATATATGCTCTCCACTTCAAATTAGTAGTGGCTTGCCCCTGTACATCATACTTTTTCTGTAACAATAGAGTCGTGCCGGTCATCTGTCTAAACACTCTCGAAGATCAATAAATTATTTATATAATAAAATTCTATTAAAGTATAAAATGCGACGGTTAAATTACAATTTCACTTAATTACTATAAAATACGAAGAGAATGTCGGATTGTGAGTTTAGGTGAAATTATTGCAAAAGTTTATTATCAAATGTATTTAATTTCATTAGGGAACTTAATGGATAGAAATTGAACTTCGTCTAAGAATGCAAGTTATTGTTTACTGTAACAATTAACACACATTCTAATCTTTATCAACAATAGTCGATAACCATTTTACGTCACAATATTCGGTAACAGAATATAATTACATAAGGATGAAGAACACAGGAATATAAGTGGCTGGAAATAATGAGGTGTTGGTTGAAATAAATGAGATAATATTCAAATTATTCGATATAACACTAACTACTTTACATGCAACTTTGAAATTGAAGAAAACTTTGAAATTTTATACGTAAATAATAAAAAATTTCAAATTTCTTTTCACCATTTACCTAATGGACTTAATGGTTTTCATCATATTTACTCTGTAAGAGGAAATTAGAAATGAAATGAAAACGTATGTGAAAATATTTATACTTATTGTTTAAAATGTTTTATCGTAAAATAAATGCATATAAGCATAAATAATTACATTTTATGAGCTGCGTCCTCTAATGTCGTATATCGACCCTGAAAGTAAATAATTGAATTGTTTATATCCTTGAGAATAGAGATTACAAAGATGAAATTTCTACATTAAAAAGTGATAGATTAAAGTTATAAATACAATTTATTGCCGACCGGATGAACCAAATCATTCTACCGCTCTTGGAGATGACTAAAAGAATTTTCTATGCCATATCCATACGGCAGGATCAGAGTGAGGAAACCAGATAAGGAACAGATTCTGATACCTACAGGACATTGGGGGCGTTAAAGCTTTATAGGGCTCAGTATAATTTTAATTGCAGGACCCCATGTACTGTACAGTGTTGATTTCAGACATTTTTCTTCGAGGCCCCTGGGCAGTTGCGTTTTTTTCCCATAGGAAGAATTTCCAAAACTTTCTAGAAATTTTTTTATCGGGAGTCAATCCAGTGTTTCCCAGAGCAGTAGGTTTACTCTTGAACTACATCGGCCACTATCTTTTGTAATATTTACTTATAAAATGTAACATCATTATAACACGAAATAAAAGGAAATATTAGAATATAAAGAGACACTAGATATAACGAGCTGTTTACCTCGTTATATCTAGTGTTTTCTCCATTATTTTAATATTTTCTCGAATCTTATCATCTCTGTGAAAATTACCACTTTCTTCATTTCCGTCTGGATTATTGTTTACGTTAGGGCCATCATTTCGTTCATTTTCATGGTTTTCAGCATTTCCATTATTGTCACCACTTCTACTTCCAGCATTGTCAACACTTCCTCTACTTCCAGAAGTTCCAGAATTCCCTTCATTTTTAGAATCTCCCTGTGTAATAAGTTAGAGATTCAAAAAAGAAAAAAGCGAGAAAATGTCTTATTATTTAAGTTAATTTTACAATGTTTTTAACTCTTTCTATCCTGTAGACATTATTTTTTTTTAAAAAAACCCTGTTTTTCTGTTATTAATATGTTACCTCAATATCCTGCTGGCGTCATTTTTCAAAACGATGTGTCTCCTCTTTACTTTGCGATTTAGATAAAACAATTTCGGAATGAAGTTTTCCGTACAGTTCTCGCCCCATTGAAACTTTTTCCTGAATAATTTTGTGAATAATCAAGCGTATCGTGCATTTGTGCATAACTTGAATGATCTGAGACAGAATCAGTCAGGCTATAAACAATGTCACACTTCACATGCTATTGAATATGTGGTTGAAGTGAAATAAAAGTTGGACATCTCCTACGTCACTGTTGATGTACATATCGCAGTGGGTTCAAGTGTAAAAAATGACGCCAGAGTTTTCGTACCGGAAGACACAACTTTCTCGTTAAATTATGATAAGTTTTCAATTTATACTCTTTTCTATTATAAAACATATTACTTACCCGTGCTCCACCACAGTTGCAGTTACATGTTATCGGTGGCTGATAAATAAATAAAAGTATTTGTAAAAAAATGTAATTATCACAAAATTTGTTTAGAATTTTTCAGATTGTAATAGTAAGAAAATTAAAATTCCAGCAAATTCATTCCCTATTTGTTCCTATGATAGCTGGACGAACTCTCAACAGGTATGATTAAAAACACTCCATTAGACGGAGAGCCGTGTACGTACGAAGAAGACCCTGTTTAACAAATCCTATTCAGTTCGTATATCTAGTGAGGGAAGGAGACCTGCTATGAAAAATCCCTGGGGGATTGTTTGCCTCGAAAAGCACAGGAATTTTTCAAGTAGTCGTCTGTCCAGTCCCTCACCCTCCAGCGGTCCCATTGTATGCTTCAATGAATCCTTAACAGGTATGATTAGAAAGACTACATTAATGTGGAAAGGGCAGAAAGATGAATGTATATTTCGTTCCATTCGTCTTTTCCAAAATCTAAATATATTATATCTTGAAACTTACACTTGTTAAAAATACAGAAAAATATAAGACACCATCAATAATAAATAAGTTGCAGAATTAACGATGATTTACACAGCACACAATTTACGACACATGAAAAAATTACTTACTAAAGTAGGACAAATATTTCTTCCTGGTTCGGGATATCCCTAAAAAACGTTAAATATAAATTTAGGAACACTCATTCAATACCATTTTCAGTTTATTATACAGTATTTATGTATTTTATTTATTGCTTTCATGTTTTAATTTATTATCAGGACATTTAATTGTTTTATTTTTATCTTAAATTATCTGTTTTAAGCTTATCGATGTGGTTATTGTTTAAGGTCTAGGAATGGGTTAAACACTATATGTTTAAACTTTCATGAAGTATAATACTGTATGCAATTACTGTATTTGAAAGTAAATTAATTTATTTAAAATCTAACGTAATGTTATTTATATATGACCTAGTTTCATGGCGCTACAATCGACAAATGACGTAATAATCTCCAGTTACATAGTTTGTTTCCTGTGTAATTATAGTCTGAGGTATGTACAATACAATGCCACGATGATAATATTCTAAATAACTCAGTACGGGTAGCAAATTATATCACAATTTAAATTAATATTTCGATTTAGATGTATAACTATACACTAAGATATAAACAAAAAAAATTATAGAATAATAATAATAGGTATTTCTATTTACCGTAATACCTCCACCTCCGGGGGGTGGCTATAAATTTAAAAAAGATTAAATTAAAACATTAAAGTATACTAGATGAAAAGTATATGTGTACTGTACGTATATATATAAAATATTCTGCAATGAGTTGCATAATTTAATCGGCAAAAGATTTTAAATTGCGAGTGGAGGCATCTGTTCTGAAATTTTATTTAAAAAAATTTTTATATTATTAATTATTATAAAATGGCAAAAATCGTAATTTTGACGATAGAGGAGTTTTGCCAAAAAATAAAAAAAATAAAATATACATGCTAATAAAGTAGTAAAATCTGCATTAAGTCCGTCCCCACTCGAGATATTACACATGACCCCCCATATCTTTCCACCCCTTGACCTTTAAACTCCAAAATTTAACAGTATAAATCCCCTTAACACTAGACATGTCAACTTTTAAAAAAATTTCCTATTTTTATGCTATTTTCAATGAATTGATGGGAAGAAGTCGCATAGCACAATATACTACATATACGTGTATAGTACCTACTATCATATTTACATTCCACTCCTGGTTGAATAGGAATGACATCTGTTGTATTAAACGAGTTATTAGTGTGATCGGATTCGGTGTAAAAAATATTTATAAGAAAAATTACATCTCTTTCATTATTATATTATTTATTTATTATATATGTTTGCCTAGGTAAATATCTCAAAAATATACTGTAATTTATAATGTAAACAAGTCATGTAATACATATTCTTTTAAATTCTTATCGTAAATGAATGTTTTTCAAACTGGGTTGGATTGGATTGAATTGGGTTGATGGAAAGCAGTGCAACAAAGGACCATGGACCATGGACCATCTGCCAATGTGGTCGCCTCTGTGGAGTAGTTTCTAAATTGGCTCCGATTTACGTGTCAGACACGAAGAAAATCCGGTAAACATCACGTAGTTGATCAGGCCCGGTAGTTGGTGCCTCACCAACCATGCCTCAATGGTTTTATTTCTACTCAGACTTCTCAAACTAACTGTAGAAAGAGTGAATTTAATATGTGAAAAATAGTACTTACTATGGGACGTCTATCATAGGGTACACCAAATCCCTAAAAATAGTTTAATATTAATAGATACTTATAATAATAATTAATTAAAACTACGTGTTGATACTTAAATTTTAATACTATATAATAAATAAATAATTATATTTTTAATTTATTTAATTAAAAATATATGCTCTCTATCTAAAATTCGTAGTGTCTTGCCCCTGTGCATTATATTTTTCCTCATAGCAAGAGTAATGCCACTTATCTATGTAATTCTGTTCTGGTTAAAACATCGAAATAGAAATAACGTGACTTGTGAACGTTTGTATACAGTTAATCTGGACCTTATGCCTTGATTATCTCTGCATTTCGTCTGGTTATTTACTTATCTAATATCATTCTGGAGATTAAGGAAAGACATACAGACAGATAGACGAGAGTGGGAATTTATATTTATATTTTTACAATTTTTTTTAATTTCTGTACTCTGAATACAAAAATAAAGTTCAAAATTTCCTGGCACGTAAGGTATTTGAGTTGTTATCTTACAGTTGAAAAAACTTAATGTTAAAATAAAGATATGTGGAGACTCAAAAGTTATAGGGCTATTACTGGGAATGAATTTGTTCCAGGTCAAGCTAATGTAAAGAATATATCTCTATGTAGTGAGTACAGACAAGTAAGAATATATCTGTAGTTGATCCCAAAAAATTCTTGTTACTCCCATTGCATATAAAACTTGAATTAATAAAAACTTTCGTCAAAATACTGGCTAAAGAAGGAACTGTCTTTTCAAAACTATTGTAAAATTAGTTGTGAAATGTCCCTTAAACTCCACTTTTTACATTCGCATTGAGATTTTCTCCCGAAAATTTTAGTGTCATCAGTGATGAATGAGCAAGGGGAGAGGTTCCTATAAGATATCCTAACAATGGAACAATGGTATCAAGACAGGTGAGATCCTGGAATAATGAGAGACTACTGCTGGTTCCTTATGGAAGAAAGTGACATGGTGTGTAAATGAAAATCAGCATTTGCAAAACAGTTAGCGATAGTAGATTGAGCATAATTGTAATTGAACTGCAATTTGAAAAAAAAATAAATAAATAAATGTAGACTTATAGATTCTCACTGTCTATCTGCCTGTCTGTCGTTCCTTAATCTCGAAAACTGAATTAGATAAAAGTCGAGACTAGATGTGGAAAGCTTAGGGCAAGAGGCCCCGACTAACTGTATACGAACTTCCGATACAAACTGGAAATCATGTTATTTCAATTTGAAATTTTCCGCTGAAAGGAATTAGAATATATACGTGCTGGAAAATTATGCTTACTACATTCGTAAAAAGGATGCATTATAGACTCCTATACATCCACTTTAATATCAGTCGCATTAATTTTTTTTTATTTGTTGAGTAATGCAATCAAGGTTGCCAAGTTGGCAATTTCTACTAAATTTGGTGGAAAATTTCGAGGGACTGAATCTTATATTTATACAGTGTTGTGTTATAAAGTACTGTACTTTCTTGAGCAAAGATAAAAAAGAAATAACAATCTTCAATATGGTGCCCACGCTCGAGCCCCCAAATTCGACATGGATATCGTGCAACGTTTAGAGGAAAAGTGTTCAAATTTAATAGGAAATGGAGTTTGAACTTGGTGGGAAAACTTGTCTACGACATGAAAACAATGCACGAATCCACTAATGTCGGGTTACCGAAGTTTCGAATTAGCCAACTGCCGAATTACTGAGAGTGTGCTATATAAACTACCTGTAACTAATATTTTGCATAAAAGGGATTAAAAAAAATTCAGTATTCGTTACAATTGTCAGATGACAAGAAATATTAAAAATTCAATAAATGTTTATACACAAATAAAGTGATATTTTAACGTAAATTAAAATAATTAAAAAGTATTTACCGAAGGGCGACTTCCGGAATACCATCCATCTCCGTATCCCTGGGAATTAAAATGATGCAATAAATTCATATTGTCAAATTACAATAAAAGAAATATTTCGTGAAATTCTTCTGAATTTTACATGTTGTGTGTTGAGTTAATAGAGTTACCTTACTCCATTCATTCAATACACAGCATATAAAATCTTGCAATACACAGATTTGCCAAAGGGGTGCTACCCGAGAAAACTTTCTACGGAAACTTGTCCCTTATTTACGTGTTAGGCACGTGAGAAAGACACGAAAAACTCCACGTGGCAGCTCATTGGAGAGGGACGACAGCTATCAATGTTTAGTGTTTTTGGCCACTCGGACACTAAGGACATCTTTTAAGACGAATTTTTATCTGTTAAATCGGGGTTCGTTAAATAGAGTTATAATTTTGAACGAAAAAAATTCATTTTTATTTACTCACACTACTTTCGAAGTTCCTGCCTATAATGAAAACATGATATAAATTTTAAACTGTAAAAATCTGACAAACGATAATAAAATTATAATAAACACTAAAAGCCATTTTAAATAACGCATTGTGTTTAGTGGTGTTGATATTAATATATTAAACTATTCAAATACTAACCGTGAATAATGCAGATGGCAGGTAGGACCAGTAACGCAGTGTATTGCATCTTCAAATATACGCAATAAACGAGATAAAAAAGTGAAATAAAGAAATTTTAGCAGGAATTACGTAGCGAATTTAGAAAAAAAATCCTTTTATTTTATTGGATAATAATTAAATATAAAGTTACTTCCTCAATCTTGTTTGATGAACCTGCTCGACAGAATCGAATAAAATTAACTATTGTATTTATATGTTTAATTATTTATTAAATTACTTGAAAATTTTAATATAAAAAGGAAACATAAGAGAAAGTTTAAGTGTTATAATGACTTTCTCTACAGAATTTCACAAAAGGAAATTGAACTGGTACTTTAAATGAAGTAATGTCAATGTTAAAATTCATTTAATATAGTATTCATTTAATGTAAATGAGTAGACATATTGACGTCAGCGAATAATAAATACCTGTATAATTTTTCATGTAGTTTAGAGAATATATATTTTTGATACTGTTTCAGTTAAGACAGTTGGATACACAGCAGGTGGTAAAATAAAACACATAGTTTCCTATAAGCTCGGTAGTTGTGATAAAATTAAAAATAAGGTAAAAAGCAAAATGTATTTTCTTCAAATGAAGTGTGTAAGGCATTTATTCGAGGAAAATTTATTTAAATATGTTATTTGCGTTATTTCAACTGAAGTTTAAATTAATCCCTTTCCCTTCACAGTCGGCCATTTTGTGTACGACTTACGGCCGTAATCTGTAGGTTGTTATATCAGTGTTTTAACGTATGTGGTGATTAGAATGATTGGAACTTTTGAGTGTTGATTGAATGTTATATAAGGTGTTAACGCTTCAGTTTAAATGTGAATCTAAGTCAGATTACGAGTTAACCGTCCTTCGAATTCAGATAAATATGCAACTCTGTGTTCGAGATAAATAAGTCTTCCTTGATTGGATGCAAGCAAACACGTGTGTTAAAAATGGCGGATATACACGTACGAATCGAAAGCAGCGTATGTAATTTTACCAACTTCGGAAAGTAATATCACTGGAATTGTTTTAAGACAATATCTACTATATAAAATTGAAAAACTGGGCAGTCTCTGTTGCAATATGCCAAAAACTGCTACTAGGGGCGCCCCTAGCTATTATTTAAATGAACAATAAACTCAGTTTTATGCGTAACAATATTAAAATAACAATAAATGCGGTTTTTTGACAGCGTTTTAATAGGGTACGCCATGAGAAATTCAGTATATTATTATTTTTATTTGTAATATGAATTTATTATTTATACCACAGAATGACACCAATGCTACTAGTTAGAAAATAAAAAGACAAATGCTATTTTTTCCAAACTGAAGAGATATCTGCATAGTAGGCAAAGTGTATAAGGGTGCTTAAGGTATCACGCCAAACAAAACAATTGTGGGATTGTTACAAAAATCTAAAAAAAAAGCGTTGAAAGAAGCACAGAAAAAAATGTCTTTATTTAAAACAGCTGGAGGGAAACCATCGATGTCAAGAAAAACGGATGGATTGGGAGAAAAATTACTTTCTACAGGAGTCCTAACACAGCCGTTAGAAAATAACTCAAATAAAACGAGTAATTATCTACTGTGACATCGTCACAATGCCAAAATTTTAATCATATTTTTAATTTTTTTAACATAAAATACCACAAATTAATAGTGGCTCGCCGCTGTACATCATCATACTTTTCCTGTTAGCAAAGAAGTTTGTATGTAGTTAATCGGAATATCCTGCCCAATGGTTTCCATATCTGGTCTCGTCTGAGACCAGTTATGGAAACCTTTTGGAAAGCTTAGGGGTAAAAGAAATACATTGAGAGTGTCAATGTATTCCTGCACGTCTTTGTTTTTGTTCTAAATGTGTGTTCTAATATCTTGTAATATTTTCCTAACCTCTTTCATTAATTTTAGTGTTATGTTATTTTTAGTGTATTATACTAACCGTAATTTACGGACTTGGTACGAAGTACAGTGACTACATCAGAATAAATTAATGCATGTATGTCCGAAAATGTTCATTCTGATTAAATATATTTTGGTAATATTTGTGTATTTGGATAGTGTAAGGTTTCTATCTTGTATATTCAGTGAGTTTTCTCGAAATAAATTTGTAAACATGTTCGTTAATTCTTTGTGCATAGTACAGTAGAGCATCATTTATCCGACTTAATTGGGAACTGGGGTTGGTCGGATAACTGAAAAGTCGAATAACCGAAAAGTATGAAAAAATATATTATTAGTGTATAGTGTATTAGGCCTGGTTTAAATGCTAGCCTCCCTTTCATGGTCGAGCCAGTGCTGCCAGCTAAAACATGCAAAAATTTAACAAAAATAATATTAAAGTAGCCAAGACATAACCAAATATTGTAGCGCCACATCACTAGCAGACATTTGAATTTGCCGACTAGAATGCGGTCGGTTAACCGATAAGTCGGTTAATCGGGGGTCGGATTAATCAATGCTCTACTGTATTTGTTTTCATTGGTGTGTACGTCTTCTTGAGTGAGTGTTGTTGACATATTATCAGTAAATGTTTATCAGTGTTTTTGTGTGTTCTGTAACTTGTCATCTATATATATAATCGAGACGAGTTGATAATAATAATAATAATAATAATTAGTGCAGAGCCCAAACGGTTAGGAGTTGAAAGTTGAAATTTGGTACACAGTTAGGGTACGTCACGAGGACGCACACTAAGAAGGGATTTTTCGAAATTCCTCCCCACGGGGGAGAGGGACAGGATTAAGTCTTAACACTTCCATCAACAATGGAAGTGTTAAGTAACAATGGAAGTGCCGAGTAACAATGGAAGTATTAAGTAACAATGGAAGTGTTACGTAACAATGAAATTGTTAAGAGAAAGCGACGTGCAAGACGCAGATGCGGTTTTTTTCGTTTTTGCGGGAAATCGAACATATTTTTAGACCCATCTAAAAATTCTGTAATTAGTCTGGAAACAGGGGACCCATACCCATTTCTTGCATTCTGTGAAAACGGGTAAGGTTAACTATAACGTAATAATCTTAATCTTCGCTACCGTTACTTTTGCCCGAGCAACGCCGGGCCTACCTGCTAGTTTAATATATTCGATTGATATTTGTGGAATAAGTTTGTCGGGTGTTATTTTCTGATCAACAATCTTTTGCTCTATAATAGTGAGTTATGGATATATTTATGTGAATTTGTCCTGTAGAATCTGTGTCATGTTTCTTTCCAGTTTCGTGATGGTATAGTAGATACAGATGATAAATTTGTTCATGCCTTATTTTCACTTAAACCCGTCCGTGAAATTTTTCCAATTTTAGTGATCAGTAACAGAATTGCTGGATAAGCAGTTTGGCTCAGTTGGTGTGGTTGTGTGCTAGTGCTGGGTCCTCTACGGGTTGTCAAGGGAAACCGTAACAGATGTTTTGAAATTACCTTTTTCTCAACTCATGAACGCGGACATTTTGAATATCCGAGCCGTATTAAACTGAAAATATCTCACAACCATGTTTTTTCTCTACAGAAGTAGACATGGTTATATACCTAAAGCCAGACGTTTATAAAACACCTCAAAGCTGCCCACTCTGTTTCTTCTCTTCCTATGATCCTTACTATCATGTATCGTCTCCTGGAAACCTATGTTTTTGCCAGCATTGCTCAACTGTTCATTGTATCTACTGAGTTTCTCACAACTGGTCATGGAAGTAACTAACCAGAAAGATATTAATATTATCATTATTTACTACGCTAATGATTTTTCTTGTGTCTTATTGTGTTTAAACCAATGACGTTTTATTAATAGTTATATAGAAATGAATTATTATATTACAGAATAGTACACATCTGCAATACAAGAATAACATAATGAAGTAAAATTTACATTTATAATGAAGGGGTCATACAAAAGTTTCATTTTCACACTCCCCTCTTCACAGTAGAAGAGAAGAGAGAGAGAAGAAAAATGTTTACATTAAACGTTTTATACACTAGACATCACCAATTTAATTGCACACGATATTAGTTACACTCGTATAACAACACAGGCATATAAAATTAATTACTGACTTTATTTTCTAGTTATATGTTGTATAATACATTCATTATAAATAAATAGTTCATTTATAACATTCTGTAACTGTTGTTTTCATAATTTGAAAATTCGAAGAACTTCTGAAATGTACCATAAACTATAATTAATAATTTAGTCGAATTACTTTAAAAATTTATAAAATAAATTGCATAAAGTCATACTATCATGTATCTAACTCAGTTCTGGAAAAATCTTTGAATTAAAATAACGTGACGTGACCTATCCTGACCCTAAGATTTTCATATCTGTTCTAGACTTTCATCTAACTCCGAGATTAAGGAAGACCAGACAGACAGAATTAGAAAATTGCAGTTCCATAATAATTTAGCATAAATTTATATAGAATTAAACAAGTATCCTGCTTCTATTTAAACTCAATTAATTAAAAATTAGTTTTAATTATTATTTTTAAAAAATTACTGTAAATTGTGGACCGTTTCCTCCAGTTGAAGCCTGTATAACAAATGATAAATCAATTACTGTTTATCGATTGAAAATCGTTTCAAACATGTTTATGTACAAATAAAATAAACGTTACATTACCAGTTGACTTAAATTATATTTTCCATTTTCACGTGGAACCTAAGTGAAATATACAAACAGTCAAAACAGATCTCTTAATGTACAGTATATTATTTAATATTTATATTTGAAAGTTGTATTTCTAAAAATAAAACATCAATTATAGAAAAAATTTTCATTTACCTCCATTTTCTTTAGCGTATTCGCTGTTTCTACTATTTCCTCCAATTTCGTAGGGATCACCATTTCCTCTATTTCCTTCGGGATTTTCATTTCTTTCGTGTGGACCACCACTTTCTCCATTTTTGTGGTAGTCAGTATTTCCATTGTTTTCGCGTGAACCATCATTTTTACCAGTACCGCTATTTCCAGTATTTCCATACGGACTACCGCCTCTACCACTTTCATAAGGTCCTCTGTTCTCTCCTTGAAGTCCACCGTGTCCTCCATTTCCGTAGGGATCGCTATTATTTCCTTGAGGTTCACCATTTCCATGGGGACCACCGTTCCCTCCTTCAGGTCTACCATTTTCTCCATTTCCATCAGAGCCTTCGTCTCCTCCTTCAGGTTTACTATTTCCTCCATTTCCGTATGGACCATCGTTTCCTCCTTGAGGCCCACCATTTCCTCCATTTTCATGTGGACCATCGTTTCCTCCTTGAGGCCCACCATTTCCTCCATTTCCGTATGGACCATCGTTTCCTCCTTGAGGCCCACCATTTCCTCCATTTTCATGTGGACCATCGTTTCCTCCTTGAGGCCCACCATTTCCTCCATTTCCGTATGGACCATCGTTTCCTCCTTGAGGCCTACCATTTCCTCCATTTTCATTGGACCATCGTTTCCTCCTTGAGGTCCACCATTTCCTCCATTTCCGATATGGACCATCGTTTCCTCCTTGAGGCCCACCATTTCCTCCATTTCCGTATGGACCATCGTTTTCTCCTTGAGGTCTACCATTTCCATATGGACCATCGTTTCCTCCTTGAGGTCTACCATTTCCTCCATTTCCATCAGGGCCTTCATTTCCTCCTTGAGGTCTATCATTTCCGCAAGGACAGCCGTTTCCTCCTTGAGGTCTGCCATTTCCCCAAGGATAGCCGTTCCATCCTTGAGGTCTACCATTTCCTCCATTTCCGAAAGGATTCCAGTTCCATCCTTGAGGTCTACCATTTCCTCCACTTCCGTAAGGACCTCCGTTCCATCCTTGAGGTCTATCGTTTCCTCCATTTTCAGGGTAGTGCTAGATAGATGCAAAAATTTTAGAAAACGGTAAACAAACAAGAATAGAAATGATTTTGTTTTTCATATGAATACATAGAAGTTAAATGAAAGAAGATACTTTTAAGTAGTATAATGTGTGGGCAACTATCTACAGGTAGTTATGATACACGGATAACACTCAGGTGATTTTGAATTTACCTTTATTTTGTTTATGCTGAATCGCATTAAATTATGTTGCAAACTGATACTTATTGATATGGAATAATATCTGCATTTCCACCTATCGACACAAGAATCGTATACAATATTTTTATACAGTAGTGTCCTGACTTAGTGTTGACTGAGAAGGTGACGATTTACCGAAAATGACAAATTTTATGAAATTTCGATTTATCGAGAATCGAGTTTCGGAACTGTATTCTACTATAATTGCTTTTTATAGTAGAAAACAGTTCACTAATTTTAAATGTTTGCTTTACATTTAAAATTAGTGAACGTTAAAGTAAACAGATTCCGTCACTTTTGAGCAAACCAAGAAACAATGTAATTTCCTAATTGTTTCCAGAATTCTTCATACATACACACACACACACACATATATATATATATATATGTTCATAATTTTCTTGATATCACAAATAGAGTAGGCTACGATAGAATAGGATTGACGGAATAGGGCAAGACAGCACTTGTGGGAGATCTGTCAACGGGCTGCTTTCCGGGAAAACGTTTTATGGGAAACTTTCCCCTGTTCTGATGCTAGATACATGAAGAAATTCCGGAAAATTCCACATAGCTAGTCTGTGGGTAAAGTGAGAATCCGCGACTGATTACAATAACCAATTCTTTAGTGGTTTCATACACTCGATCACTGTTGGACTGATATCAGAAAAACTGAGCAAATCCAATCACGTTAACATAGCATTACTTATTCTTGATCTTCCAGGTACAACATCCTTGAAAATGAAAATGAATTTATTTTTCACTTTTTGTCCTGTGGATACCAAGAGAACCTCTTTTCCATACCCATCGTGGGTTCAATTAGGCCCCACAATGGGCAGTCGGGTAACGAAGGAGAGGACTCGACGTATCGGGACAGATTACTAGTAAAAAATTAAGATGTTGCTCACCCGAATTCGATCTCGATTCTCTCTGAGCGTTTTGTAACGAGAGTCAAACTGTAAAATGAAATGATCAAACTAAATAAATTATAGTAGAAATTCGCTAATTCGACATTTACGGGACAAGATCAGTGCGGGATTATTGAATGTTCTTGTATTTTCATAAAATTTTATATGTAATTCTAACGTACCAGACATCCTTATGCATCTTTTTTTTTTACCAACCACGCTGCTGTTTATTCTTTAATTTGCCTGAAGATGATACAGTGCATGATTGCACTCTATTGTGACTGATTAAAACTCTGCAGAAGTATCAATTAAGACGTTATTGCACAAAATCAACATTTACAGTAATTCTTGGGTATATAATGTCACGTTACTTGACATCTGTGATGCGTTTAAGGTCAGAATATAAAGCGCAGACTAAATGAAGAAAAAACTAGGCTGCCATTAACATAAATGCTGTTTGACGTCTATTCAAAACTAATGACTAATTTAACTGTCTATTTTGATAATATGACATAAAACAATTATTTTCCAGACATCTTTTGTTTTTCAATCAGGGTTTTCAGTTCACCATGCGCTCAAACAATTTTTACTTGCGGAATACAATGCATATTATTATCGTGTAGTTCCACAGTATTGGCTACTTTTGAAAGAATGCCGGATTAACACACTTTAATTTAAAGCCAGCCAGATGGCCTTGTTCGATTCCGCCATATTGAGGACAAATGGCCATGGCTATAGTACAGTAAATGGTGCATTGCATTCATGAAGTAATCATGTAATCATGCAACTGCATTTATGAAGTAATCATGTAATAATACAACTACCATCTTTAACATTAGACCTTCTGGCCTTTTCATCAACATTAGTATTACGGGTATGTATTATAATCAAATATCTTTGAATCATATAAACGTAAAATTATGCTTAAAATCAATTGTATAATGAGCAAAAACTATAATTACTTACTGGAAAAGGAAATTCTGGTCGCTATAAAGTGTTAAATATTTATTATATAATAATAATAATATATGCCTTATTTTATAATAATATTATAATAAATTATACTGGTTGCAGGCGTAATTTTAGCAAAAGTATGTTTATTAAAATTACTGATATTTATTGAATATATTATTAATTCCAATATATATTTTCATAACAAATTAATTGTGAACAATCTTTCAAGAGAATTGCATTCCGGAAAAATTTTCTATTTAAAAACTGGTCCCTTAGTAGGTATTAGACACGTGATCCGGAAAACTCCTTGTGGTCAAGCTTGAACCCTCAACCATGGACGTTCAGTGGAATTAACCACTAGTTCACTGGTAGGAAAAATATACTATTGGTATATCTTCTATCCTATCAGCTTATAGTTGATAACAGTTAGGTTTTCGACATCTTTCATAATTTACAATTGTCATAATTATTTGTAATTAAATAATATGAAACAATCATATAAACTTACCATAGGAGGAAAGTTTGGAACACCTCCAGGTCTACCAAATTCCTGAGTTGAAAAATTTTAACGTATGAAACTTAAGTACAAATCATACATCAAAGATGACAAATTAATGAGTGATGATTTATTTAAAGTAATGAAGATGCAATATCACAAAAGTAGAAAGTAAAAACTTAAAGGAAATAATGACAGACAGAAAATACTGATAAATATTTTAAAGCATATACTGTATATATATATATTGTTTAACACATGAATTTCTCTATAATGAATTGTGTTTCTCTTATAACTAGAAGAGTCTTTACACCATGTTCGTATTTGTTAAAACAAATATAAACAGTTCTTATTATATTTAGAAAAAATATATATTTCTTTTCGGACTATACAGTACATACAAATGAGTCCAAATCAGGATTTAAACTCATTTTTGAGCTATAATAATCTAATAATTTATATTTCAATTAATTTATTAAAGTTAAAAGTTCATTTAATTGTTGGAAATCGAAGTTTTCATAAATTTAATGCTCGTGATTTGCATTACATTGAGTGGAAAGGTAATTTTTCATATAATAATAACAAATTACGATAAGTAAACTTCTTACCCCAGGAAAAAAGCTTTCATCTGGCCTCTAAAATAAATTTTTCAAATATATAAATGCATCGAGTTCAGAACCAGATCTTAAATTATATTCAGAAGGTAAAATTAAATTAGGATCTTTAATTAAAATAAATTACAGTTTATACTTACGCCAAAACCTACATTTCCACCGCAACCCTACACAAAAATTATAATAAATACTTTAAAATCTATAAAATAAAACTTGAAAAATTAATTAATAATCTTAGTTTACCACTTAAAGTACTCGTGTTTCAAGCTGATAATTAATTAATATTTACGAAAGATGACATGAAACAGAAAATATGTTGGTTTGTATGCCATGCAAATGACATCCAATCTAACCTAATTTCTGTTTTGTGCACCCCAACTCGCAATTCCAATCCCAAAAAAGCATGAGGATTGGGTTGCAATGCGTCCGATACAGCTATTATATTGATGTATGATCAGTAAAATGAAATTCTGTTGATTCCACAAAGTCCAAAATATCCCTTAACTCAATACAACTTCTTTTTCGATCGTCCACTTCCTAAGACAGATATTATCACACCCGATGACAAGACTGCTGACTTGAACGACTCTTCGTCAGATGATCGAAACCCGAACTCTCTATTGAGATTCTCGAATATAAGGGAATGCACCCTTAGTAACAACGGGTCGTCACATAGAATAAGAGCAGGGAGACAATCGTCGGACAATCGAAAGACAAGACAGACTTTCTATAAATAATTGATAAATATTCGGCGGAGACGTGGAGATCTTCTAGGTGCATAGGCGCCATAATACGGTCCGAAAGACTTTTCCATATAATCTGAGGAATAAGTTCTCAGATACTCCCCATAAGAATAATTTTTCTCTATAAGGGGATCCATGATACAACAAGAACAAGCAAGATTTAAACTCAGAGGTATTTTTAGATCGATGTAAACTCTTACTCGATAATAAGCAAGTAGAAGTGTACTTAGGCCTTTCACCTAGTTTTCAGGTTTATAACCATTAAAATTTCAATCTATGTCAATTGTATTTATCCTTGTTTGCTTAGTTTATTAAACGTTTTATTATTTGTTAATTTGAAGTTGAGTGATATTACTTTAAAATCAGATGCCTTTTGAAAGAAATCGAGCCCTCTTTTTTGAACGAATTGATCTTCAATCGCGAGTTATGACGCGATATTAAAATAATAATTTTTACTAGTGTCAAGAAATAGACCCGGAAACTCGTAAGACTTCCAGTCACTTTAAAATCTTTCATCGTAGTCATTCAGAGACAAGGTGAGCGGATCTCACCGATCTGTGCCGATATGTTAACTCCCTTTTGACCCCGGCTTCTCACATAAATTAATACGGTCTTACATTTTCAGAATCTTTACTTAACATTAGACAAGCACATTTAATCAAAAATCATGAAATTTTGCATTTAAATAATTACGGTATTTGTAGGAAAAATTATTTAAATAAAATTTAAAGGAAATAAAATTAAATTGGTAGAAATCAAATACATATTTACTCGGCCATTTCCTCTGCAGCGCTAAATAATAAAAAAAGAATTTAATTAATGTTGTTTGATAAAAATAAACAAAACCAGTAATTATTAATCATATTAAACCGGGCAGTAATTTTAATCATATTTTTAATTTATTCAATTTAAAATATATGCTCTTCGCCTGAAATTAGTAGTGGCTTTCCCTTGTACATCATACTTTTCCTTTAACAATGGAGTCGTGCTCTCATCTATCTAACTCCTTTTAGGAGATAACTTTTGAATATCAGGACCCTCCCGTCCCTAATATTAGCATATTTTGTTTACACTTTCATCTATCTAACTCCATTCTCTAAATTAAAGAACGAAAAACAGAGGGGTTTTCTTTAACAAGGTATTTTTTTTGGGGGGGGGAGAAGAAAGCCGAAACCGTAGGTTTCACTGTATCTGCTTGACACATAAACACAAATGCTGTGACACGTTTTTTACATTCCATATAGAGCAGTTTAAAACTCGCAAGTTCGAGAAAGAACGTTTGTTCAACATCATAACCGACTGAAACGTTTAAAACATGGACATGTGCGGCTAGCGTCTACCTACTCAAGTAACAGGTGAAATTGCATATGTACGGCTGCAGACACACGCGAAATCTATTCTACGTTTCGTATTAGGGCTTTTGTCGGATAGCACGGATTTGCATAACACTGCACTTGTTCGGAACCTAACTACCGTTTTATATGGAATTCACAAACATATACAAATTATTTCTTTTTTAAATTAAAAATTTTTAACAAATCTGAAATAAAACAGATGAGATGAGGCATCTCCTCTCCTAAGTTCATAGAAATATGAGAACAAAATTAAATAAAACAAGTAAAAAGTAATATTTAATTTTTTCTTTGTCTCTTTGTGCGCTGTGGACACTAAGAAGACCTCTCGACAAGGACAGACGTGCAATAGGTTGGTGCATGGTGAGGTACGGGCCCCGATATATACAGGACAAAATGAAATAAATGGGATTAATGGAATAAAGCAATGCATTACATGGGCGATCTGTTAATGAGGGCGGCTTCCGGAAAGACTTTCTATGGGAAAACTGGTTCCAATTTTAGTGTTAATCACGTAAATAAAACCCGGTAAACCTCACGTGGACAGCCAGTTATTGAGAACCGAACCCGCAACCAAATACCAGTGTTTGGTCGTTTTACCCTCGGCCACTGATGGGTTCACTGATGGGGTCAGACTGGCCACGAGAAACTCCTGGTGTTTTGTCTATTGTTTGAATTTGATCCCGAGTCTTCCAGACTGACGTCTTAACTGCTTCGGCCTTAAAGCAATTTGTGGGGATTTAACGATTAATACATTGGCTATTTTAGCATCCCCATTAATATGATCACGTATAATAGAAAATATACTGTACTTTAATTAATATTTATAAACAACTTGTAATTAAAATATAGAAAAAAGAGCATTATTGTATCAAGTTACATGTTTAAGTAAGTATACTATAGATTTTTCATCGCAAAATAAGAAACACATTAGTTGCTTACTTTTCTTTCTGGCTTTCTGCCTACAAAAATACACAATATCAAAATTTAACTGCAGTAAAATTTGGTAAAAATTGTTGTAAATAAAAAATTCAAACTTATTATCAACGAATATACGAAAATTTAATAATGGTTTCGAAAATTTTGTGCAAATTTTTATAGCATTATCCTAATTTGTGTAGCACTGTTTTAATAAAGAATACTATAAAATACAGAATATTGCTTACATCACTTTCAGAATAAGTAATTATATTAAATACAAAGTGCTTCTAAGTCACGCACCATAGGCAAACTATTGTAATAGGATAGTTTCCCCCGATGGACATGGGCCAGTAGAATAGCTCAAGTAGTCCGACCTCACACCTGTAGACTTTTACCTGTGGGATCACTCGAAGGCCCTCTTTTATGAACAAACAACCGTTTCACGTATGGTTAGAATCACGTAGACTTGTCAGGCCGTGATCCCTAGCCTAGTTAAAGGTATACAATAATTGGATCACTCGTCTGAATTTCTGTGTACAACACGACGGCAATCACAGAACATATTTTGCTTATGGCGCGAAAGTTATGGAACACCATGCCTAATGAACATATTATGAAAATATATACAAGAATATATTTCACTAATAAGCGCAATTACTCACCTTGGGTAAGACAGAGCGTAGTTATCAGTAAGAGTGCAAAGGATTTCATACTCTTTGGATCTTCCACTATTGTGCTGTAAAAGAGAAGTGGGAAATATATAAAGGCTGAAAACATGCGTAGGATTTCACTAGAAATTGATTTCGTGTTCGCTAAATTAATTATAAGGTTACATTACTTCCTTATTCTTATTTACTGAACCTGATTACATACCGTAGAACGTTAAATCCGAAATTACAATGGAGTAGGCGATTGTATTTTAGGGAGATGCATATATATAAAAAATTAATTTCAAAACTTATTGGATAATAAATGAAAATAAAACGAATAATAAAAATATAATTTATTAATTAAATTAATCTTTGTAAATTAATACGTGTAAATAAAACACATGAAAAACAAACTAATCACGTTTTTCTAAATAAGAGAAAAACTGTAATACCAGGAAAAATTTTTATTGTAGCATTAGAATCATTTCTGCGTGCATTAGCAGGCTGGCACACGCAGTTTCCTGGTTTTTTTCACTTGTTTAACATTATTGCCCTTTTGGGCAATAATGTTAAACAAGTGAATGGCAAACAAGTGAATGGCAATATTCGTATTTATAAAAAGCCCTATTATTGCCCTTTCGGGCAATAATAGGGCTTTTTATAAATACGAATATTAAGAGTTTTCATTTCTGGATCTTTCCACACTGCGGGCAACAAAGAGCCTATTCCTTCATAAGCCTTAATTAAATTAATTTGTATTATAAACGAATTTATAGTAATATAAATATATACTTTATTTTTCTTGACTTATATAGTAATAATTTAAGGTAATATCATTTATTTAAAAACTAGTAGCCACGGAAGGCCTCTAGTGGGCGTTCTAGGAGCAACGGTGTTATTCCTGGTATAAATAATAAATTCCTATTACAAATAAAAATAATAATATACTGAATTTATTGTTAATTTAAATAATAGCTAGGGGCACCCCTAGTGAGAGTTCTAGGAATACCGAGACAGATATACAAACAGCACAATTAATGGCTTATATTATTAGACTAAATTGCTGATTTTATATTTAATACATGTGCCACCTGTTAACGGCGGCCATTTTCTTTCAGGAATATTTCTGTTTGAAATACATACAAGATAACCTGCAAACAATGATCAATTTTTGTGTTTTACTTAGTAGTCGTTGTTTCGAGATTTGACTGTGTATTTAATATTATACAATATATAAAGTCAATACCATATATATATTAATTAAGAAAAATATGGACTAAATTGATGCCATTCATTTAGTAACGTGTCAATTAGAACAGAAAAATAAAGTACCGATTTATTTTTCTAGTTCGTTGAACGAAAGTATGTAGCGCCATCTCCAAACACAAAGAATAACTAAAATTCAGCGAATAGAAAAATTCAGAATTGCCAGTCGCCAAGCATCTGCCCGTCCCTCTGCCAGATATTATTAAACGCATTCACCTTCGAGTAGAAAATAGAAGAAACGATAAAAATCAGTCAAAAGTAGACATGTAGAGCGGTTCCGAAAAGCTCATTGACGGCCGGGAATGGTGGCGCGTTCCTGTAATCAAGCTACTGGAGGCCGGAACCAGAGGACGACTTGAGGCTGGGAAAAGGCTTTCACGTTGCACTATGTCGATCAGGTGTCCTCACTGAGGACCACGTGGATATGGTGGCCAAGGGGGAACCCGGGGTCACCAGGTCGCCTAACGAGGAGCGAATCGGCCCAGGACAGAAACGTCGCAGGCAAAAGCTCCCGCGTGGTGCAGTAGTGGGATGGCATCCGAGAGTAGGTGAGGTGTTGGCATCCTTCTGGTAAAGTTGGATCTGGTTCTGTTTTATTTCTTCCCTTCATTTCTTTCTCGTGTACAGCATTTTAGTAGAGTACCTAGATTATCAAAGTAGCGACACACGAGTCATTGCCGCCATGTTCTGTGGACTGTCATCGCTTGGCCTATAGGTTTACATTAAGAAATGACGATTTTTCAGTTTAATAAAGCATTTTATTCGTTTTTTTTATACAAGAATATGACGAATGAATGAATCTTACAGGCTCGATAAGTTTTAAATCTCTAGCATTAGTATTTTTAAATAAAAAATTAATTTTCTTTACTTATTAGAATAACTTCTAGATCTAAATTCCAAACGTTATTTTAAAGCAAACGTAAGAAATCAGTCCGTAGTTAATGAAATAGCTATTTGGCTTGTCAAAATTATTACTGTATTTACTAATTTGACAGGAGTTAATGTTGGAATGTACAACGTACACGTGCTTACGCAACGTGTAAAGCTGGGTGTTGGCCTAACGTAACTCGTCTCTCTTCCGGAAAAGATTTTGAGGGTTTTATTAATTGTCTTTTTGTATTTTTATTTAACGCCTCGTCTTTATACTGTAAAAGCTATTCATTTTTTTTTAAAAATAAAATAAAGTCACAGTAGTTTGTTCTTACACTTGCTGGAGTAAAGATGTTTCTTTTATGTGTTACTTTGTTATTTCACTACGTAAAACTTTTAACTTCAAAGATATTATATTGAAGTACAATACTTTAATATAATAATCAACTAAATAAAAGTTTTCATATTTGTATCTATATTGCAAAATTGTATGATAAAAAGTAATTTAATTAATGATAAAAATTTTTACAAGTTTAAAGCTTTTTATATATGCATAATAGTTACATAAGTTCATAGTAATAAAGCGTATCGAGATCAAAAGGCTATGCAGATAAAATATAGACGCTTATTAAATGAACAGTACAAATAAAAATGTATTTTATTACATCAATAATCAAACTGGTGTTGGTGAATATGGGAATAGAATATGGCTAATTTTGTAGCTCACTCATGAATTTACTTGCTTCTGGATTTGTTAAATTTTTAATTTTTCTTTTGCAAATAAAAAGCAAAAGAAAAATTTTTAACATCAAAGATATAAATCTTGACATAATTTTTTTTTAATTTACGGATTTGGTATCATGGAATATGAACCACGAAATATAGAATATTAATTTCAATTAATTTTGAATATTATAATAGAGGACTTTTTTTAGATCCTACTGATGTAATACATTTGTTATAGATTTTTGAAGTTCGTTCTATACTTGTTATTAAATAACCAGATATATTATATAATGAATTCATTTCTGCATTGTTTAAGGGCATATTTTCAGCTTCAAAATTTTCTGGTATAACAACTTTATCATATTCTTTTGTGGGTTTTTTGATTACATCAAGAAATTTTGATGAAAACTCTTTGTCATCATCATCATAACTCCCTTTTGACACGTTTTTTAAATATTGAGATACCGAAATTAATTTTAAATTATTCTTAAACTGGAGTACAGTTGGAGTCACTTGTTTTGCACACACTAAACTAAACAAATTTTCTAAGCAGTCCTGGGTAAATCTTGATGTTTGTTAATTAAAAATTCGTGTTTCAAATAAATTTAAAATTGATTGAGTCGTAACCAGCGATCCATTTTGGCAAGATTTCCAAATAGATTTATCTCCTACCTTCATAGTTTTAAACACTTCAATAAAAATTTTTTAAGACACCTTTAACCCTGAGTGAATCGCTAGGAATCGTTCTCTTACTTAGGTCGCACGGGTCTGTCAGACCCGCCATTTTTATTTTGAAATTAATAAATTTTTTCTATCGCGTAGAAGAACTACAATTTTTCCGTTAAATTCTACGCTTTGTTCTCTATTTAGTAGTATAAATTACTTTTGTATTGACAAAATTGTCTTTTCAATATTTATTTTTACGTAATTTGATGAAAAAAACACAAAATAATAAACATATCAAATTTCAACTCGCTGTAAGTTATCTGACGTTTCACCGATAATCATCGGGTTTGTTTGCAAATGGGGAAGAAAGATCACTCATTCGTGTGAAGTCAGTAGAAATTCAGTACTACTGCTAAAAATTTTTATAATAGACCTCGCGTTACCCCCTATCGCGAGAGTCAATAAACATTAATTGTTTTATGGCTCTATTAAAAAATGCTTTTTTCTGAGTTTCAAATCGACTAATTGACAACTGTTTTATTTTGTTTTACTCATTAAAATGTCTTCTTCAAGATTTAACAGATAGTTCTGTTAGATTTTTACACATAAATTTTATTTTTAATTTTTAATGTGATATAGTCGTGTGTTAGGCTTAACTCGATCACCTAATTCAAAAATTGACATCGGTCAAAATATTATTTAATCTATCAAAATTCTTTGTTGATAGTTTAGATGTGTAGATGTTTTCTCTGCACGAAATGAATCAATCAAAAAAATAATGAGAGGACCATCAAAAATTCGGCAATTAATGACATGTTCTCGATTCTGTAATTTGTTTTTTGTATAATATAAAATATTCACATAATAAAACTTTAAAAAGGCATCCATATCAATATCTGAATGTTATCAAAATGCAATTATCGAAAATTTTATAATTTTCACAATTTGTATTATCATAATTTAGTTTTAAACGTAATCAGCCCCTATTCAAACATACAAATGTGGAGAAAACCGGAAAACTCCACGTGATCAGCCCATTGGCCAGGCGCGTACCCACGACCAACTACCAATGTTTGGTGGCTTTATCCTCTCGGCTGGTGATGGGTGCGAATGTAACAAAACCAAAATGATCTTAGACGTTAGCTTTTTAACAATTATATCATGTTATAAAATAATCCGTTGATTTTCCTATATAGCATTATGATTAACTGCTTTTTGTTGACTGTTTCTGTCCTGTGGGCACTAACAGGACCTTTTGTAGCATGCTCATTTTGGGTGCGGCCAGATCCACAGTAGGATTGGAATAAGGTCCGACATATGCGAACGGACCATCCTCCAAAAATTTGCATAATCTTTCACATTCTTTTTTTACATCATGTTAAACGGTATTACGTATAACGTCAGTAAATTACATGACAACTCCCTCTATCACTATTTCCTCACGACACTCGGATTGGAGATTACCGGAAGCGCCGCCATCTTGGCACCAAGGGTTACGTTAACCGTTATTTTTGTTTTTTACAGGTCATGTTTTGTCGGAAGCAAAAATCAAAGATTTAGTACATATGATGATCACCAGGAAAAGGTATGGCAATCTAAATGTAACGATCATAAAATCGGAGGATGGTGGTATCAGAGTTACTTATCTACTATGGCTTTTCATCGGAAGAATATGCAGTCTCGCTGTGGGTGGTCAATGGGATGGCAATGGGAGAGAAATGCTTATTTCCTATCAACCTTTAAAATGAGAATTCGACGAAAAGTATTAATATAAGAACTTTTCTACAAATGAAGTTTATTATGAGTTAAAAAAAAATTATATATTACTATCCTTTTTCTGAAATCTGATAAAAATATCATGTAATCATTTCGCATATTTTGTCACATATTTCAAAATGTATTCTGTAAAATAATCACAAAGTAAAAGCATATGATAATTAAAGTAACTTGTATGCTCATTTTATGATATGAAAGTTTGAATATGCATATTTTTCATTACTCCTGCGTCTTTCGTAGCAATCGCATTACAAACGCGTCACAAACAATTTTATATATCGTGATTAAGAATGTGAACAGAGGGACTGACGTCACTGTGTCTTCTAGGATACACACAGAAACTTCGTTGTGGCCGCAACTTCGGAATTCGCGCGACAGGTCACGTGCGCGGGCGGTCTCATTCGGGATGGAAAAGTGTTGAGAGACGGATCGGAAGAAGTACACACTACAACTTGATTAGAACGAAAATTACTCGTTTATTTATATAAACATTTACACATATATATATAAGGTAACAGAGAG
This sequence comes from Centruroides vittatus, assembly GCF_030686945.1. Lineage (NCBI taxonomy): Eukaryota > Metazoa > Arthropoda > Arachnida > Scorpiones > Buthidae > Centruroides > Centruroides vittatus. The sequence continues at coordinate 42,320 of NW_027121933.1, forward strand.
TTGTGTTTATCTTTCTAATAGCGAGTTAAATTGTCTATATAGCTATATAGCGTCGCCTGAGATAAACAGATTTCTGGCCGAGAGAGAGAGCGTACTGTACAATATCATGAGCGAGGAGAAATACCTTGATTGTCGTGTCGTTGATCGAAGATCGTAAAGGTGGCAACCAGGTGGTAACGTCTCAGTCTCTTTTTGTTTCTGGTGTGTCTTTTTGAACTGGATCGTCGGCTTGTCAGGTTCGGGAACGGCGATCGAGAGATCGGAGAAAAGCAAACGAAGCGGTCGGCGATGGAGCATTCACGTCAAATTTAAATAATATACAATATATACATACATTCAGCAGTTTATGGTCAAAGTAATGCCTGCATTAGTCAATGCTGTTACTTATCGACTTACGACGGGGTTCGGTTCCGCAAATTCGGACGTAAGTTGAGAAGTGACAGTAGATCATTTTGACTTAATGTATTGATTCTGCACGTACTGTACGTATGTCGTATTATCGATATTAATATCGATTTTTTAAAAAATACTATCGCACGTTACTGGTTAACTTTGTACCTGGCGGCGTAGTAATATATGTAACACTACAACAGTTATTTTTTGAAGTTTTGTGTGGCAGAAAGCCGTGGTTCATTATCACAGAAAGAAAACAAGAACCGCGTTCAGTACGTATCCAACCCAAAGAAGCACGTGTTTTCCCGAAGCAGTTTTCTTTGCCTGCGTACAAGTGGTGCTCAAGTCAGTTCCACTAGCTCTATAGGCACCTGCCTCCACTGACCCTTATGTCACGTCCATGAATATCATTTTATAATTGCAGCCCAATTGTCTTGTTTGCTTGTCCTATTACAATTACGTAGCTTAACAGTAAAGTAGATGTTGTCCTTAGAAGGTTGAGAAATTCTTAAAGGTGTTGACTTAGTAATAGAGCAGACCTTCTACCTGGTAATAAAGGTGTTGACTCTCGAAACAGTTTACAGACGACTGAAACCCCAAAATTTTCAGCCACAATCGTGATTTTTACCAGATAAAACCCCTACGTCAGTCAGCCAGCTCGACTACATCATTTAATGAACAGAACAATGGTAGCTATTTTTGTTAACATCAGGCTTTTCTGGTGCGTTCATTTGGCATTTCATTTCTATTTTCTATGAAACGGATAACTTATACAAAGAGCCAAACAACAATAATGAATAGCTGAAATATACAAGTGTTTCTAGCAAAGCGGAAATTGCTTACAGCGCCCTCCAGCAGCTTAACTTAAATAAATAAGGTAGATGAAATTGGGGTTACTCTACTTAAAGTTTATTCTTTTTCCGATTATAAGGGTCATGATACAATCGGAATTTTTATTTTTCTTTATACGAGAATATTAGGTTTTTGCCTACATATTGACGCTACCATTACTGTGCGACTATATGCAAGGAAAGGTCCGCGCAAATCACACAACTTCGGCCAAACTTTTAATATTAAATTTCGTGGCAGCGCAACAATAATAGTCTGTAATAACGAATTGTCAGAGTTTTATTGTTGCGAGCGGTCGGTATTGTTATTGCGAACGGTTGGATTTTTAGTTCGTCCGATAAAAATTTCAGGTAAATGTTACCTATGGTTCCAAGATGGCGACGGGGAAATTTTACACGACATTCAAGATGGCGACCAGGGCCGGATTTACATAAGGGCATTTGGGGCCTGTGCCCAGGGCCCCCACAAAATAGGGGCCCTCACAGAACTAAAACTTTTCTATTACCGCGACAGCCTAGTGTGGCCTAATCATGACGGCAACAGGCAGAGAAAACCAAACCCGAGAAAAAGTCTATGAAACATCGGAAAATTTCACATAGGTATTTTTCAGTTAACTTAAAATAATTAGTTTTACACAATAAAATATATGTATGTATACAATAACCTTATTTTAAAATGAAATTTACAACTTCCTAGTTGAAATCTAATTGAAAGTACAGTATTTTGTGTAAATTTTCTAAATCATCAAATTTGCCTACTCTTAAAGGGGGGATCCCCACCGAATTTGTGCCCAGGGCCCCTGGATTGGAAAATCCGGCCCTGGATACTTGTACGCGAAACCTGGATTATATGCGATTGTTCGGACACCATCTTCGTCTTCGCCGACCTCCGGGACATAGCCGAGGAGGAGGCCCGGCGGCGGTGACCGGCGACTTCACCTCGTCCTCGCCTACACAAGATCGGAAACAGGCAAGACGTCGTCAGGTAGCGAGAGGAGGAGACTGTCGAAGGTGAGTGTAGGATCTGTTTTCTTGGCCTTTTCGGTAGTTAGAGCGTGTTAGAGATAGCGCGAAATAGAAGAAGCGCTCTCTGTTTACATGGGAACGGCGTCGGAAAAAGCGTTGCCTAATTAGTCTTGTTAATCGGGCCTTCCTTTGGCCTTTGCCGACGACTATCGTTAGAATAGAGCTTGCTGCCTGTTAAACGCGCGATAGGCTTAGCGGAGAGAGCGACGCGAGTCCCGACGGCACTCCCCGGAAGTGGTGGTCGAGAGGTGGCACCCTCGTGTTTAGGGGGGTTTAGGAGTTTCTAGTAAGTTGTAACAGAAAGCGTTCGAAACGCAATTTTTAGTTGTACTTGTGAAAATTTTTACTTTTAAATTTTACCCCATCTTTGAGGGTCTCGAAAAGTTTACATATAGTCATTTTGGGAGCCTGTATCTCGCGAAGGCTCGCTGGTACAGCCATGGTTCATTAGACTTTTTTTGTTTTTATCAGTATGCTCTACAGGTCTGTTAAAGTCTCAACCGCGTCATTCGGACCTGTAATTGTGCCAGACGGTGACATTCTCACCGAAATCGAAGAGATCGTCGTCCGAAACCGTTAAAGGATCAAAGGAAAAAGAAACAGCATTGGCTCCGAAATCGAAGAAAGGTTCGTCTAAAAGTGCGAAAAATCGAAGGGAAAAGTAACACCAACGCCTACGAAATCAAAGAGAGTTTCGTCTAAAATCGGCAAGGAACCAAAGGAAAAGGTACAATTGTCGCTTCCGATCTCAAAGAGAATTTTGTCTAGAAGTAAGAAAGAATCAACCGGCACATGTAGAAAAAAAAAGACCAGCCACAAGCGACGACGAATCAAAGAACTCAAAAAAAGTACGATCGAAAAAAAAAAGAAAACGTTAAAGTGAGTAGTTTGTTAAAATTATTTTTATTATTATTTTTTTGATAAATAATAATAATAATAAAAATAACCGGTGGCTGTGTACTATGCCGGACCAAAGTCAAGGCATAGTAACCAAAACAGAAATTAAAGAAGTGTATCAGTGTGTGTGTCTGTATTCAGGAATTTTCTCACAATATGACATGTATTCAATATAGTGGCCTTCTGTAGTGTGATGTATGTGTTTCTATTCAATTGTAATGTGCCCAGGCTTTTGTGTAGTGTGTGTGGTATGACACCTGTAGAGGAGAGAACAACAGGTACAATAAGCACCCTATCCATCCTCCACAGATGCCTTATTTCCTGGGCGAGTTCTGTGTACTTGCTAATTTTTTCAGTGCATGCGTTTTGTATATTGTGAGTGTTTGGAATGGATATGTCTATAATGTATGTGATTTTATTGTGTTTGTCAATGAGTGTGATGTCTGGTCTGTTGTGGTAAATTGTTTTATCTGTGATTATGGCTCTGTCATAGTACATTTTGTGCAAGTTGTTTTCCAATACTGTCTGTGGAATGTATTTGTAGTATGGTTCGTGGATGTCTACTAATTTGTGTTTCTTTGCGAGCTCTTGGTGTATTATACTTGCCACTTGATTATGTCTGTGTAAATAATCTGTCTGTGCCAAGAGCTTGCAACCAGAGGTGATGTGTTGTATAGTTTCTGGCATGATGTGACATTTTCTGCATGTGTCATTTGTGAGTGTTGCATCTTTGAGTATGTGTTTTCTGTAGTTTTTAGTATTTATGACCTGATCCTGTATGGCGATCATGAATCCTTCCGTCTCCCCAAAGAGGCATCCCCGAGCTAACCAGCTGTTTGACGCAGTTTTGTCAACAAAATCCTGGGCCAGATCATAAGGATGCCTGCCATGGAGTGCCTTTCGAGCCCACGATTGCTTAATGGTGTCTATGCTTTTTATATGTTGTGTTGTGTCCATATGATGTGAGTGTAAGTTTAATGGTCTGTTATTTGAGTCTGCTAGAGTTACTGCTTTATGTAATTGTGATGTTTCTTGTTTTTTGTAGAAAAACTTTCGCAGTGACTGTATTTGTTTGCAGTGAAGGTTAACTATGTCAATCAGGCCACGTCCGCCATCTTTACGTGGAAGGGTTAATCTTTCTGTGGCGGATTTAGGATGATGTTGTTTATGCTTAGTAAGTGTTGTTCTTGTTTTCCTTTGGAGTTGCTCAAGATCTGTGTGAGTCCAATGTATAACTCCAAAAGAATATGTGAGTACTGGGATGACATATGTGTTTATTGCTTTAACTGTGTGTTTTGCATTTAACTGTGTTCTGAGAATAGCATTTAGCCTACTTTGGTATTCTTTAATTAATCTTTGCTTTATTTGTGTATGTTCTGTTAGTTTGGCCTGTTGGAATCCTAAATACTTGTAAAACTCGCCCTCTTACATGGATTCAATAACGTCTCCATTTCCAAGTGCAAAATCTTCTTTCTTCAGGATTCCTTTTTCCATGTGAACTGTTTTGCATTTATCTAGGCCAAATTCCATTTGTATGTCCTTGGTATATGAATGTGTGATTTGTAAAAGTTGATGAAGTTGTTTTTGTGTGGATGCATAAAGTTTTATGTTATCCATGTACATGAGATGTGACAGTGTAAACTGTGTTGTTTTTTCGTGTTTGATATTGTAACCATATTGCGTGTTGTTTAACATGTTGGATAATGGGTTCAGGGCTAAGCAGAACCAGAGAGGACTCAAGGAATCTCCTTGAAAAATTTATCGCCTAATAAAAATTTGGTTTGTTTGTATGGAAGTATTATGAACCCTGAGATGTAGTGTTGTTCTCCAGTGCTGCATAGTGTTTTGAAAGAATGCAATGAGTGATGGATGTATTTTGTACATGTGTAGAATATGTAGCAGCCAACTGTGTGGAACACTGTCGAATGCCTTTCTGTAGTCTATACAGGGTGGGCCAGCGAAAACGAAACGGCAGTGTGTTCGTGTTCGTCCAAGCAAAGCGCTCGGACAGGTCGATTTTACTCTCGAGGGGACATCTTTTGCAATAAAGTTTTTGCGATTCTGAATATTAACTAAACAAACATTTTTTTCGAAATAAATGCGTGTTTAGTTATTACAAAATAAATGAGTTTTTAAAATTTTTTGTCGTCTGTTGTATTCAAAATCGCAAAAACTTTATTGCAAAAGATGTCCCCTCGAGAGTAGAATCGACCTGTCCGAGCGCTTTGCTTGGACGAACACGAACACTCTGCCGTTTCGTTTTCGCTGGCCCACCCTGTATATGCCATGTGTATGTTTCTGTTTGTTTGTGTGCTTGCTGTAGAATAACTGAATCTATGAGTAACTGTTCTTTGCATCCCCTGTGGTTTCTACGACAACCTTTTTGTTGTTCTGTTAGAATGTTGTGTTCTTCAACATGTTTGTATATTTTGTTTGCGAATACAGGATGTCAATAATTTGTAGAGTGTTGGAAGACATGTAATTGGTCTGTATTGTGTGGGGTCTGTGGTATTGTTGTTTTTAGGTTTCATGTAGGTGATGCCCTGAGTAAGAAAATTTGGCATGTCTTGTGGATTGATGATGATGTGTGTTAGATGTTTAGCTAGTTCCTAGTGCAGTGATGTAAACTTTTTGTACCAGAAATTGTGAATGTTGTCTACACCAGGTGTCTTCCAGTTGTGTGTTCTATTAACAGTGTATTGGACATCGTGTATGTTTATTTCAGCACAGGGCACAGTTGATGTGTTGTGCAAGTTTCTGTTCTCCTTCTCGATCCAGCCTGCATCAGCATTATGCGTGACAGCACTGGACCAAAGAGAAGACCAATATGTTGTGAGTTCTTCTTCTGTTGGTGTGCCACTGTGCTGTGTATCAGTGTTTGCTTTGTTATTAATTTGTCTGTAAAAGAGTTTTTCATTGTTTGTAAATAATTTATTTTGTTGTTTTCGTAGTGTACATGTTTTGTATCGTTTGAGTCTACGTGCTTTGGCAGCAAGTTTTTGTTTTAGTGTATCAATGTATTCTGTAATGTGTATGTTGTGATGTTCATGTTTTGTGTGTGTTTTTATTTTCTTGAAAATGTTTTTGAGCTGTTTCCTTAATTTGGGTGTTATGTTGTTTTTAGTGTATTGTGTCAGCCTGCCTAATTGCTGTCTAATGTCATTTATTTGTGTTTCTATTCTCTGCCAGGCAGCTTGTGATAGAATTGTGTTTTCTGTGTATTTGTCTATGATTGTACTTTCAGTTCATGGTGTGTCACTACTGCGACTGCCCCAGCATAAACTAATGTATGAATGTCTGCTAGTGTAGATATTAAATGAATGTAGTGTGGTAGTAAGTGAGTGTTTACATAATTTAGTGTTTTTCCTACTTTTTTTGACGTGTTGATTTTTGGTATTCGTGGTCGTTGTGTGGGATCTGTGCCTGTATATTTAGTGAGTGTTTCCTGAAATATAAGTGAGAGTGTATTAACTAAATCCATGTCTATGTTATCAGTGATGGATGAGGAAGTGTCTGTAGTATCATTAGTGGTAATTGTTGTATGTGTGTTATTATCAATGCTTGTTGCTGGATTATCCTGACAGGTTACATGATCTTCATTAATGTTAGATGTTTCTGTCTGTTGATGTATTTGATCAGCAACCTGTTGTTTGATAAGTTCAAGTGTTGTTTGTGGAATAAGGTTGTTGTGTATAATTGTTTTTTTTTGATCAACAATCCTTTGTTCGGTGACAGTGAGTGAGGATACTGTTGTGTGAATCTATGGTGTAGTTGTTGTCTGTATGCTATCATGTTTGTTTCGAGTTTTGTGATGGTGTAGTAAGTACGGATGATAAACTCGTTCATTTCTACTGTCCATTTCATCCGTTGGCGTGGTTTTCCAGCCTTTGTGGTCTGTGGATGCATTGCCACAGAAACACCAAGGCTGGGTTGGTTCCTCACATCTGTTGAGGGCATTGCAGTAGCCATGCTTGGGCCGGTGCTGCTTTCGCCACCGGTAACCAAGGGAGACTGTGGCCTATTTTTCGAACGTGAGCCTCTGCCTAACTCACGAACGCGGACCTTGTTAACCCGGGCGACGTCCGAGCCGGTATCACACTTTGATCTGGTTATTACCATGATAAGTATCTCCACAGAATGTGGGTGTGGTCACTCTTAGCTTCATTTTTCCCCATAGACCTTACTGGCATGGGTGTCCCTACCAGGAGCTTGTGCTCCAGCCTGCATTGCCCTATGGATCAGTAAAATTACTGGGCTCTCCCACCACGACCAGGTGGTGACCACGGGAGAGTTATTATTATTATTATTATGTTGGGTTAAGTGAGATATACTCGGTTAACACCGGTGGCTGTGTACTATGCCGGACCAAAGTCAAGGCATAGTAACCAAACAGAAATTAAAGAAGTGTATCAGTGTGTGTGTCTGTATTCAGGAATTTTCTCACAATATGACATGTATTCAATATAGTGGCTTTCTGCAGTGTGATGTATGTGTTTCTATTCAATTCCAATGTGCCCAGGCTTTTGTGTAGTATGTGTGGTATG
>NW_027121934.1:0-13133 GCF_030686945.1 Centruroides vittatus
TATGGTGGATGATGAAAAATGGCTTGATCTGGGCATCCCAGATGCTTATAATTCCATTTCTGAACTTCTCACACCATCAATACCAGTTCACATCTTTCCATGCTAGATGATTGTCCTCTTAACAAAAAAATTCATTTCTCAATAAATTTTGCTTGTATTCTTGCCAGATGCTCACAGATGTTGAATTACATTCCAGTGTGTTTCTTCAGTGTGGAAATTGATAACACTTATCATTTTCAAACAGCCATATTTCTGCATCTCACCAGACAGCATTGGAAAACCTCTGAGGCAGTCCAGAAGGAACTACCCTCTCATATGTACACAGTGGTGCTACAATTTAATTCATTTCTGGAAGCCATTCAAACTGTGGATCATTCGAAGTCCAAATCAATTTTTCCCATTAGAAATAATGGAAAGTGAATTAATCCATTTCCAGACCCTAAACAATACTCATTTCAATAAACTTAAAACAACATATAATTCAAGGTAAAAATAACACAATTAAATGCATTTATAACAAATTAAAACATGAAAACAATAAATAAAATATGTAAATATTGTGTAATAAAATGAAAATTGCATTTACTGTTCAAACACTATAGAATTTGGCATCTTAAACATGGGCACCAGATATCACACTTGTACTGCTTTCAAGCTTTGCGATAAGTTCCTTTTAAATTCTCACTCATTGATATTACAGCATTCCTCTTACTTATTAGATTTTGTTGCTTCCACATACTTCTTGAATGCCATGGTTAAAAAGTAAAGGTTTTATGTATTGGATTGAACAGAATATGTTTGTATATTTTTAACATGTCTTCTTACTTGATTTAGATGTATGATTTAATTATAACAGTTGTGAAATTTAACACACTATTACTACCATATTTACTTGCATATAAGATAAGGTTTTATTCATTTTTCACTGCTTCTAAAACCTAAGTTGTCCTATATGTGCAAGCAAAGGATTCTTTTTGTTTTTGCAATAATTTTTGTGAACTGTGTATTTGCATTTTTTACCGGATTCTCACCTTCTGGTGTTTAGAAACAAAAATATTTTATCTGGGTCATTTGAATTGTTTTTGTGTATTGTCAGGATTAAAGATGAATAGCAATAGGAAAAGCAAAGCTTTTGAATTGAATTCCAAAATTACATGGGAGCCTGATATAAGTTTTAATTCATTCCCACGTGAAAACAGATGATTATTTGGAAATCAAAATTCAGAGAAACTCATAAGTGTAATCAACGAAGAGTGAATTCGACTGTTAAGAATTGGCAAAAAAGGTTCCCAATTGTCCAGCTTTACATGAACAAATTATGTTGTTGATTTTACAAGATTTTTCCTTAAAGTTTAACATGCTGGTAATTTTTGCAGGACAGTGTGTGCATTTACATGCATTTGGTATTTCATTTGTGATTAATCGAAATAAAACTAGAATTGTATTTATAAATCTAATTTTCTATATTTTGATCTTTAGAGTCACACCTCGTCCTATATGCAAGATTGTCTTATACGTGAGTAAATACGGTAATTTGAGATTGCTTTCTTTGTTTAGAAGCTTATTTTATGCTTTGAGTGCATTTTTTCACTGCATGTGCAGTTTCAAACTTTGAAGCATTCTTTGAAATCCAAAGCAAATTTTTGACAAATTTAGCATTTGAAGTTAGAGATGTTTGAAATATAGGTACCACAGTATAAAAAAAATTATTAAGCATATATGTATTGTGAAAATTTTATGGCTAGAATGATGCTATTGATATTTATGATAATTGAAAAAATAAAAAAAATGATTAAAAGATATATTAATACTCTGCTCAAAACAATTAGAAGATATTGCAATATCTGATTCATTTTATAGGAAAATCAATTATGCGATTCTGAGTTTTGCTATATGAACACAAAGAGAAATTTTATATTTTAGAAGTTTATTAACTGTTCATACTGAATTACTAAAAACTACTGAATAATCTCATTTTTATCAAGTAGATAAACTTATTTTTCAGAAATTAGAGAATAATATATACCTTACTAGAATTGGTTTTTTATGTAATCTTATCATAAAATTTCAAATTAAACTATTCACAGTAAGTTTAATAAAGCTTTCTCTTAAAATTATGCATCTCAACATTAATTTAAATAAAGTTGTTGGTTCTGTTATAGTTCTAAGATGTTGCTATAATATTTCCTAATATTTTGAGCAGGGTTTTACATATTTGTTTTAAATTGTTAAATTTTTGTTTAATTTTTCATTTATGATTTTGAGAATAAATTTTAATTTATAATGAATTTATTTACTAATTTTTATGTAAAATTATTTATAGAACATTTTTAAAACTGAGTAATAATTTATTTTATGTTTATTATTTTTGTGTGTTTTAGTGTTTTATAAAATAAAATTATAAGATTTGTCACTCCTCACAGACTTTTATATTAAAAAAAAAAAATTCAGCACAAGTAATAGAAGGTTAATAACACGAACTTTTTATTAAAAAATTTAAAGTTTAAATTCTACATAAAATTATTTTTTTTTAACAAAATATTAATTAAATTTATGTTTTTTTGAACTTTTGTGTAAAGTGTTGATTATTTATATATTTCACTATTATTTAGCAAAACTCTTTAATCAAGATTTTAGATATTATGTATAATGTTGATCAGCTATTATTTGAACATTGTACTGCTAAATTCTCTGATAATACCCAGTGTTGTGTTCCAGTGTTTGACATATGTCATGAATTACCTTTATGCCCAGAACATGCTAAAAAAAGAGTGAGTATAGATTTTTCACATATATTCTAGATCTATATTTGTTAAGATTTATAGACCTTATATAAATATTTACTGATTTTTATAGTTGAACTATTACTATTACTTAACGTTTGGTTGTTTTTCAAAATATACTGCAGAACAAATTCTAGGATGTTTTATGAAATTATATACAAGTACAGTAGAATATATAGGAATTTGCAGTAATTGTATTTTTTTTTTTTTCTTTTTTTTAATTTATACTGACAGGAGTGGTCATATCTGATTAGAAACAGATTTGGCCAAGGTTTTGCCACAAAATAGGTCATATTAAAAGATGATCGTTTGGTACTGACTACCATTTTATAAGAAAATGCCATTTGAATTTTCATTAGCAGAGTTAGTTGGCATAGTAGAAATGGTCATAAATAATGAACTAATGAAGCACCACTGTATACGGGTGTTCAGGTATTGCATGAATCAGAAATTTTTTGTAAACTTTCAGAAAAAGTCTGGAATATAGACTTCAAAAATTTTGTGAGAACATATGTGTTTAAAAAGTTCCAAGAATGGTCAAAAAATCAAAGTATGTTACAATATATAAAGAATATAATTCAAATAATCTTTAATCCACCAATACCATTACACAGCAAGCATTTACTTTATAAATGCATTACTAGATTAAAGATTATTTGAAGTATATGATGTAATTAGTTTTCTTTTTTAAGTACAAATACAAAAAAATTTACTTTATACAAGGACTGCAAAATATTTTGATTTCTTTATGAATTATAGTTCTAATTCTAGTTAATGCTTGTATGATTCTCGACTCAAACCATTGTTCTTTTAAAATTTAACCACCATTTTCACAACCATCTATTCTGTGACCTAGTTTCTCATGACTGTTTTCTTTACCTAAAGTTGAAAAATCTTTAAAAGGAAAACTGTATGAGTCAACAGAATTTTACACAAGACAAACTGAAGAAAATTTGCAATTCTTGTAAGAAACTGATTTTTCTGGTTGTTTCATGAACTGGAGTTGTTAAAGAAAGTATATTGAAGATAAGGATGATTATTTTGAAAAATATTAAATAAATTTCTTTATATCCTAACATGTTTTGATTTTTTTTTATTCATTCCTGGAACTTTTTGAACATATTCTATATATGAATTAATTTTAACATATTTTTTATGAAGGAATTGATTAGTCATGATTAATTTTTTATTATTAAATTAGAATCTCAAATAACAATAGCGCAAAAATATTTGGAACTTAAATTATAATTTTTGGATGAAAAGTTGTTTCTAAGAGAAAAACATACAGTAGTTAGCATCACTTCATATAATTTTTGTTAGTTTAGAATATTTTATTAATATAAATATATATATTACAAATACAGAAGGAAATGTCACAAGACAGTTAATATCCTCTTTCTGAAAAATAATACTAATAACAAAGAATTAAAAAAATATATTTAAATATAACTAGCAAGTTATTTATTATTATTATTTATATTTAACAAATTATTATTTAAATAATATGAAAAATTTGTGTAAATTAGGATAATTATAATAAAATGGCATCAGAACCAAAGCCAAAGAAGCCAAGAAAAAAATCAAAGCCTTCAGCTCTTACAAGACCACCTAAACGTGGTAAGAAAAAGAAAAGACAAAACCAACTCCGTCCGACTCCAACTTCATCTCCTCCTGCTGATCAGCTTTCAAATAGTTCACAAACAGGTAAAAGTATTTAATTGCATTCTTCATCAAATAACACAAATATGATACTATACCAAATAAAAATTATGATTGAAGATACAGCAATTGTGTTTAATATAAAACAGTAAGAATTCATTTTTATTAATTACAATGGCTATGATGTGATGTATTATTTTGAAGTTTTTGAAGTAGGCTTGTTAATTCTTGGATTAGACCAGCGTTTCTCAAAGTGGGCGATAACGCCCTTTTGTGGGTGGTGAGTAAATCTAGGGGGAGCTGGAGGCAGGGTACTGAATTGTGACCAAAGGCAAAAGTTGGGGTCACTGACAGCCGTTCCCTTTCCTCTGTTAAACGAATAAGAGGAAACATTGCGTTTAATGGTTTTCAGGTGTTGAGAACAATGTACGGTAAGGGCACAAAGTGCGAGATTCATAGAAAAGTTTTACTAAGAATGTTTCCAATCCTTTCTCACACAAGAGAAAATGAGTTGGTATAACTTTATGGAACAAAGGGGGCGATGGATCGAAAAAGTTTGAGAATCATTGGATTAGACTAAAGAGAATAATAAAATTATTTAATTTAAGACAAATACATTTTATGAATTATATACTTTTATTGAAATAAACATTTTTAGTGATTTTAAGGAAATGGTTTCAAATAAAACAGCCAAATTATATGACTTGAAACAGTGTTGTCTCCAAGCCAGAGGACTAGTTATCTAATTCCCTGGCTTAGAAAGAACATTGATTGATTGAAAACATCATTACTTGCATATGCAATTCATAATGTTTTTCTGAGCAGCAGTCAGATTGTCCTGGGCAACTCAACTACTGGTAAAAATGAATCAAGTGTGTGAGTGAGCAGTGGCTGTACAGCTTAGAGAAAACTTTGATAAGAAGAAAACTATGATTACAACTTATGAATAAAATAATGTTAACATATGTTATCACAATCACTGCACAATTTATTTTTTCAATATACAATTCTTAAAAAATGACCATGCACACAGTCATATATCTTAGAGGAACTATGGATTTGATAATAAAGTTTCAAGCATGATTTCCATTGACTTATACAAGCAGAAATGTCTTTATAAAGAAATAACTGCTTTTGTTTCTTTGTACAAAATATTTGAAAAAAAACAACTTTTTAATGGCACTCTAGAAAATTTTGAATCTTATTATTTTTGAATAGTATATAGATGTGTTCATTTAAAAGAATGGGTCTGATTTGAGATGTTAGAGAGTTAATTATTACTTTAATTTCTTTCTTTTTTTTCTGTGTAAATGGAAAGGTTCTTTTTATGTAGGCGTAATGTAGCATTTTACCGTTTAAAGTTTAAATAATAAACTTTTTTATTGAAGTAATTTCTGTATTGTTTGACAGGTTTTTTCTAATGAATTGTTTTCATTTTTTCTTTTTGTGAGAATAACAATTGGAACATATTTGTTTTCAAAACTTTTAGAAATTTAAAAATATTTGCTGCTTCAGATAAGAATAGATAAATATTTCCATGGGGATGAGGAAATCAGATTTAAACTGCAAAGGAAATCATCCTTTGGTATGCTCATGCTGACAGTTTGTAAGTTCTGTGTTGTCACATGAAAAACATAAAAATCAGAGAAAATAAAGAAAAATCTGCAGTAAGCAAGAAATTTATATATTACCTTGTTATTACATATGAATATTTAGTAATTGTATAGTCAGTGTTTGATCAATTGATAATATTTTAAAGTGTATTTTAAAAAATACAAAAAATTTGTCTTTTTTCAAAATGAATTCAGATTTTGATTATATTTTGATATTTGTTTAAGTCACTAAAAATACATTATTAAAATAATTTTGTTTCTAGAACACTAATCATAAATAAATTTTATTTGATATAGAAATGTCCAAAAGTTTAGAACATGATAATGAAATTAGTGAAACAGAAAACAATGTATCAAGTGTGGCTTTAACAAAAGATTTAGGAGGAAACATAGATACAGAATTAGCTACTGATTTAGAAGAACAGTTTTCTCCAGGTGAGCTAATAAGTATGCATATTTAGTGTATAGTAGACTATACAGTTATTAATAAGTAGTAATATTTTGTACATGTTTAGCCAATTTTTAATATAATGTAGGTCTATGTGATTTTTAGGATTAGTAAATAGCTGATGTCTTAGCTAATTCAGTCATACTGAACACAAAAATATTATTAATTTCTTTTTAGTGTGTATGGCTTTTCCATAACAGTTTATAAATATTTTAAATTATCATGTATACATTTGTAATGAAGGATTTAAATAGGAAAGAAAATTTCATAATTAAATCTTGTGTGCGATTTTTGTTATTTTTACTGTGAGAACCAGAATGATATTCAATTCAAACAATCTATTCTAGAATAAGGAAATTGATAAAGAAATGGTACGAAGGATTGGAATTGCAAGGACTGCATTTACAAACATGAAGCAACTGTTGATATCAAGGGAGATTAGAATACAAACAAGGGTTAGGTTGGCAAAATGTTATGTTTGGTCAACCCTGCTTTACAGAGCAGAGAGTTGGACAATGAATGCAAATAATGAAAAGAAATCAAAGGCATTTGAAATGTGGATGATTTAAAGAATGCTGAGAGTTCCTTGGAGGACAAGAAGAACAAATGAAGATATCCTGGCAATTGCAAATCAGAAAAGAACCTTACTAGAAGTAGTAAGGAAAAGAAAAGTGAAAGAAAATCTGGGGCATGTACTACAACACCAAAATCTGCAAAAACTATTACTGGAGGGAATGATTGAAGGGCAGAGAGGTAGGGGGGTAGGCCAAGAATGAACTGGTTCAACATCAGGAATTGGACATACTTAACATATGAAGAGTGCTCAAGAGAAGCACAAGATAGATCATGGTGGCATGAAATGGTTGTCAACCTCCTGACAGGAGAAGACACCTAAAGAAAGATTCTAGAATGTTCTGGTTAGCTTTTTCTAAAACATCATAAAGATTGCTTTTTAAAAAATCAAATTTTGTAAATGAAATCATTTTGTTCAAAAATAATAAAACATATTTTCAGGAGAGCAGTAGTTTATTGTGAAGAAATACCTTTAATATAAATACTGGATTGAAATTTTAATGTAATGACAAGTTTATTATTGTACTTGTCATAAACCACAGTACTACTACCCAAACTTTTAAAATGCAGCACAGTTTTATTTTTCAAACAGTTTTGGTCCTCTTAAACAACATTTTTCAGGACAGGAACAAACCAATTTCAATTTAAATAAAAAGAAGAACAAAAGTTGGAATGTCTTCTGGAATAAGCTTATTTCGAATATTCTTGTTTTAGAACACACACATTTAAATTTTTGTTGAGTTTGAAAGTGCAATGAAAATCACTGATGTCTCTAGTGAAGAAAGTGTACCATTGTTATTTTGGCTGTAAGGTGGGCGATCAAGACAAAACTTCTAAAATATGCTATAAATCATGCACATGGACATTGACTGGATGGTTGAAGCTCACACACAAATCAATGTCTTTTGCTGTCCCTATGGTCTGGTGGGAAACACAAAATTATGTCAATGATTGATACTTTTTCATACTGACATAAAAGACTTTACAGCAAAATCAGAAAGCTAGATAAAATATTCTAGCTGTCCATCTGTGCTCCAACCAGTGCCTCATGATGAATTGATGCCAGTATCAGCCCACCTCTGAATTTTATGGAAGATTTAAAAGAGAATCTGGTGCTGAAGACACCAACAAAATGACAGTTAAGTTGTGATGAGCATCATAGCTTTGGTTGAATGATCTGATTTGTGATTTGGATCTTTCAAAAAGAAAGGCTCAACTACTTTTATCACACCTCCAGCAGTGGAAACTTTTTGAGAAAAGTTAAAGTGTCCTGTTATAGAAAAAGTAATCAGGAAATGTGAAATTTTTCAATGGAGGACAATCTTGTCTTTTGCAATGATATATTGCATTTGTTGGAGGAGGTTCAGCTTCCATCTAAATTAGCAAAGTAGCAATGTGTATAGCCAATAAATATAATATTTTAAACAGAAAACATTTTCCTTCAAAAACATCATTTCTCTCAAAAGTGATGGATGTTAGGCTAATTCTGTTGCCTGATTTGGATTCAGCACCATTGAAACTATAAAAATCAGTGAAAATATTTGATGGAAGTGGAAATAAATTTCTTTTGTAGAACAGTATTCTGAGAATTCATTAAATTGCAAACAACAGATTTCCCAGGAAACTATCTGTTATTTGAAAACATTTCTGTTTTGTAACCCCAATATGTAAGAAACACCAGTACTTGAAATTATTCAGTCTATTGAGAACTCTATCCTTTATCCTATAGAAACACGTATGTTTAATGTAAGTGTATATTAAGCCATACATGTGTATGACAAAGCTGATAAAAACTGTACATATTGTAAGCATAAAAAGAAGCAAATTACATATGCTTATTAGCACTTTGCTTGACTTCACAATTTGTTAACTCGTCCATCTTAGTTTCTTTCGATGCCGCTTTTCTGTCTATTGAATACATACCACTTCATATTAGCAATGTCATGTACAGTACAGCCTGTTTTTATGCTGAAACTCATCAGGACTTCAAGACTTGGAAATACTCCATGGCCTTGCTAAATTTTGGCACTACACTTGGACCAACAACAGTGTTCATTAGGTGACTCCTCCTCAATCGTATCAGCTGACTGACTGACTGTCTTTGTACAATTCTTCAATTGTACATATCCCAAATGTAACAAGTGCATCATCTTGGAAATACCCAAATACAGTATTAACTAAATGTTGAAAAAACGCAAAGTTTACAAAAGATTTTGGGATAGAAAAAAAATCTATTATTTCAAGTAATGGATCTGTTAAAAGGAGGTAAAATTACATTAATCTGGTGTGACCAGGTAAAAAATTCCATTATTCTGAAAGATCCATTGTTCCATGATCTGTTAAAATAAGATTCTACTGTATATTTAAAAATTCCATAGAAAACACTGAAATGTCTTCATTTGCATCATGTCAAGTCACCATGAACAAGTCTTTCAATGCAGAGACAACTTTTTATTAGAAGCTATGCCTCTACAAAAACATGGAAAACAGTGTAAAAAGTTCACAGGTGACAAGTAAAATAATTTTAAAAATGCATAATTTCTTAATTTCTTTTTTAAAAAAATGTGTTATTTTTTAATTGTTATTTTGTGGTTACCCAAGTCTCAGATCTGTGTAATACTTTTGATTCAATCACAGTACAGGGTGTTTCATAATGGAATAAATGAATTTGACACTTTATTATGATTACACTATTGAAGATAGATTTGAAATTAGTTCTGACATATACAGTAACACTTAAGTTCTGTCAATATGTACAAGTTTTCAATGTGGTTACTGTCAGTGATTTTGACAAACATCCCAACAAAATTTGACTTTCTTTCATACCTCTTCAAGAAGTCCTCATTGACTAATTTTTAACAATCTTCTGGTCATTTCCTAATTAAGGCTTTATTCTTGTTTCTGGTTTTTTTAAGGTTATGCACAAAAGTTTGTGCACTTGTTCCCCAGTTTCACAATAAGCTATCTTTCAATGTTTTTTTTACACTTATATAAATTCAGTAAATCAATTCTTTAAGTGTTTTTCTACCTTTTTTTCTCATTGCAGACCTATAAAATTATGGATAATTTTATGCAAATCAAGTAATTATATGCAACTATGAATTATGCTTATTTATTAAGTATACTTATCTAGAGTTACTGTGTGTAACAAATTACATACAGTAACTCTAGATTACTATTTAGATGTCACCCATAATCAACTGTGCCAAGTTTCAGTACAGTCAAATATTTTTTGTGAACCAGCAGTTGAAAAACACTGATTTATATCATGTGTAAATCATTTTTTAGGTATTACATTTACCATTGGTCAAAATCATACCAACCAGAAGAAACCATTGCTGCACTAGAGTTACCTGGCTTATTCATTTCATGATATTTTAATTTACAATATGCTTTCTCTGCACAAGTGAAACTTGCCATTTTTTCTGACATGATGCCAGTATGCAATAATTTAAAAAGTATTTACATGATCTGTTATTAGAGATCCAAGATAATTTGGTTAATCTGTCTAGAATTTTATCATTCAAAGTTAACTATCTTATTTAGATTGTTTTTTGACAATTCTAGTATTTCAGTACTCTTTTATTTGGCAATCTCACAAAGCTTTCAATTAATTATTTTGCTTTCTTCTCTTCTGGTAAGTTCATATTAATAGCTTACCAGGTATGTTTATAATTTGATCTTGATATAACTTAGCAATTTTAATTAGTTTCTCACTGTTTAAGAATATTTTTTTTTTCTGTAACACAAAAAAGAAAAATATAAGTAAAAATTATTTAATGTGAACTTTTGATTTTGTAAATTAGCCTTTAATCTTGAAAACTTTTGTAAATCATATGTAAATATATAACACCTCATTTTAACTTTTAAGTCTGTAATTCTATAGATTACATAAAATGCAACCATACTGTTTTTTCCAATACTTGATTATATGTTTATATATTTATATTAAAATATTTTTAAAATTTTTTAATAGGTACCATAGATAAATCATTAGAACTACCTTTAGACACAGTCGAATTAGCTAATCAAGCAACTAAACTTTTAGAAGAACACGATTTTACGGAAGTTTTAAATAAAATTCCAGATGATGCCTTTAGCGATTTATTTTCAGGTAAATCATGCTCTAATTATTAATAGTTGTTTAATTATAAGTATATAAAAACATTGTAATAAAATTCTCAACATATCTGTTGAGAATTTTATTACGGCGTTTTTCTATTTAATTTCTAATTAAGAAATTAAATGAATGTAATGAATATTTTTTTTATAACTTACAGAAGTATTTAATTATTTTGTGTTAATCAAACTAAATTTATTCAGTCAGCAACATTTCCGTATCGCTTGGATTCATAATTTTGGAGACTTAGGTAAAAAGAATAAATCTTCCTACATGTTCAAATTGTCAATCCGAATACCACTTTTTAATATTGAAAAGTGAAATTTGAAGATAAACAATTCGATCCTCATTTAGATAAAAAGATTAACATAAATCCGTAAAGATTGTAATTAGTAAACGTTTTTTATTTCAAAAATATTTTACTTCAAAATATACATTTGAAAATTCAGTTTGCGTATTTAAAACATACCGTTACTATTTGATATTCTCTGTAAAGCCATTTGTGTCCTCTAAAAATTTCGCTAGAGGAGAGAATGCTGTGCAAACAATTTTGTCAAAAGAAAGTGTCATATTTTCGTAAATAAATTTTTATGTTAATGATTCTGAGAGTTAAGCTAAAATATTTTCTTAACGAATTATTTAATTAAAAACTAATATGCGACTTTTTTTCTTAGAAGCGAGGAACGGCGAGTACATTCCCAGTAAGGAAGAGACGGAAGAATTAGAGAGGGCGCTGGCAGCCGTGTCGAAAGACGTGCATTTGGCTAAAGAATCTCTGGCCAAATTATCGGCCACGGGACAAGACATCGACGAATTGGCCGGTACTATCGATATTCACGGTGGTCTCCTGAGTGCAGATAACTTAGCCGGCGCCATTGATGAAAACGCATTCCACGAGCTAGCGCAAGGACCCATGGAAGGACTGGGTGTCATCTCCAACAGCCTTTCTACCAGTGACTTGAATTCGCTCTCTCAGGCCCTTTCTAGTATCACATCGGATAACCTCGCACAAAGTACCCTGACCACTTCGGTCACCGAAGGACATTTGCATAATCCATTGGCTTCCGTTCCAGTTCTTACGTCAGAAGTGGCTCACACTCAAGTATTGAACGGATTGGCAGGCATTCACGCCATATCTCCCGAATCTGGATTTGGAATGAGCACACAGTATATGGAAGGAAGCGCATCTACTCAGAACTCCGTTGAGAACAGATATCTGCCAGGCACGCCTTCCCTTCTGTCGTCGATTCTATATGGCCTGGGACAGAACAATTCGTCTTCGCAGACGTCATACCCGACGTCCCAACTGCCCACTCCCAGTAATGGGGGTGGAGGCGGTGGCGGCAGGGAAGAAGAAAACTCGGCCGCCTCTACCGGAGGACCTTCTGTGGCCAATTCTTCGGGCCACTGGCTGCTCAATTCTTCGGAACAGGTGCTTGCCCTGTCGCAAATGAATTATCAGAATGGATTTCTAGTTACTTCTCAGGCGGGGGCCGCCTATTCCGCCACTCAACAGTTACTGACTTCGGTGGGCAAGTATCCCCTTCAGGCTCTCAGCGCCGAAGTTTCGCTAGTCTCCGGTAGCGCGACGTCCACTCGCGGCGACGGCGCAACGTGTGGTGCTAGTGACGAACTGCTACATAATCTACACGCGTCCAACAGTGCAACGGGAACGTTGCAGCAGACGAACGGCGCGACGGTGATAGCACAGGAAGGCGCTTCCTAGCACACCGTCGCCTGGCCGACGGGAGAGACGTCGGATGGAACTTTAGACGATGCTTTTTTTAGTGAGAATTTAAAGCGTAAGATTTAGAAATTTTTTCGGGACGTAATTGTAGAAAAGTCGTAATCGTGAAGACGTCGGGCGTCCTTCGTCTTGGCACGTCTCGACCGGCACTTGGCGCCGACGGCATTCCGCTCAATTCCGAGTCGCGTGC